>NC_135706.1:16115798-16358298 GCF_964276395.1 Gasterosteus aculeatus
GTTGATTCCAAATGAACACAAAGGGGGATGAAAGAGAGGAAGGGTTAAAGGAAATTGTAGAATTGTACCACTTGTTTTGGCCCGCGCTTTCATTTTATGGAAATACAAAGAGGGATTTTCTCAGAGGCGATCTAATGGTTCTTTTTTGATCCTACTTCTTCTTCTTCTTACCCCTTCTTTCCACCCTTTACATCTTCCAAACCGTTCATGTGTGTTTCCAGACTTTCCAGTATACTGCTGGGGGCCTGAAGTGAAAAAGATCAAACAAAAATAGTATAATTAATACATCCTGTCTCCTATAATGTGGCAGGATGAGCGATTCCAAGTTTAAAGTGTTAAAAAAACGAGAGGGACGAATCTCACTGCAAGACTGCAATGCATAAACACACACACACACACACACACACACACACACTTGTAACTTGTGTGTCTGAAATTCCTGTAGGATCACCATGCAGACACTTCATCCTGCAAACAGGCACTCAGCCAGGGCACCCGGGGTTTCTGTGGTTACCGGCTCCTCGAGAGGCGTAAAAGGACAGTCCTCTTCGTCTGAGTCTGCTAGATCCACTACTACCCCCGGGTGGAGACACTGGGGTGGGGAGATTTATGGAGGGTGAGTCGTGGGTGTTTCTGTGTGTGTGTGTGTGGAGTCGTCTTCATGTGCGTGACATTCTCGGCTGCAAATCCTACCAGGAGGAAAAAAAATCGACCTGTTCTCAACTTACGTAGTTGATGTCGGGAATGTCGTTTTTCTCGACTCCGACTGTCTGTGGAAGGAAGGAGAATTTGAAATCTTCGTTCCCACACTTCGCCACGCCGCTTTGTCGTGACGGAGCGCCGCCGGTCGCCTCTTACCTCGGCCAGCTTCACGAACTCCCCGATCTTTGTCACCCTGGTCAGGAACCTCTTGTAGATCTCCAGGGCCTCCTTACAGTCGCTCTTCTTCATCTTAAAGTATTTCTCTGCCAAACAAAAGTTTTGCGCGTTCACATTCTTTCCTCTACACGTTTTCAACTCTGAAACGCCAAGCGAAAGAAAGCCGCTGACCTAATAGGTTGATGACGCCGTCGTTGTAGGACGCAAACAGCTTGACCAGGTCCTTGAAGAGCAGCAGGAAGGAAGCGTTGATGATGCCATTGTTAAGCTCCTTGGGGTGAACCTGAGAAAAAGAAAAAGGGGCTCGTGTGAACCGGAAGCTCCGGGAAAAACTTCTGTCTGGTGTTGAAATAACTGACTCACGTCAAACTCCAGCAGCGTGTCAATCTGAGTCTGCAGGACGGGCATGCCTTTCAACAGCTTCTCGGTGGTCATGGTCCTCATCACACCCTCGGCACTGAAGGAACACAACAGAGTGTGAGACGCTCCAGGGGGGGTGAAGTCAGTGAGCCACGGCCGAGAGCGCTCCGAACGCCACGTCCCACTTACCCTTTCTTGACTCTGGTGAAATCAAAAGCCATCTGGCGGTAGGCGAAGGCTTTCTCGTTGAGGTATCGTCCGTACCGTCTGATGAATGTAGACATATCATAGCCTGCACGGGGAAGCCAGAAAGCAGACAGGGTTCATTCATTTGGCTTTTCTGCCAGAAATGAACAGCAATGCTGTTTTTTTCGTATTAAAAAAGGATATTTCTGTTGCTTGTACACATTCATTCGCTATGTAATTTGTCAGATATTTTGATATTTTATTACCGTGAGAGCCGGTTTTGTCGATAAAGTTGCTCAGGTTGAACAGGGATGTCCTGGAAGCCAAGTACTGAATGAACCTCTGAGAAAAATAAAACATGAACATTGAACCATTATCAAGGGAAATAGTGGGAAAGCTAAACATTGTCGTCATAGCCAATAATTATGTATCTTGCCTCAGCACCACACACAACCCTTAAATAAGTTAATAATTAAGACTTACCTGTATCTAATACATTAAACTGGGTGAGGATACATTGAGTCATTTATTTAAAAGAACAGTTCTTTGTGTTTAAGCTTGAACTGATGTTCGCCGTCTCCCCGGGTCTGACCTCGTTTCCGTAGATACACATGTGGTGACTGGTGACGAGGGCCTTGAAGACGACCACCCAGCTGGCATTGGTGGCTCGCTCAAACAGCGTGTCGGCCATCTGAGGGATGTTCACGTTGGTGGTGTTGGTCGCCGACACCAAGTCTGCAACACAGCGCCAAAGAAGCGGCGCCGTCGACATCTTTGTGAAACTTCATTTTCAAGGAGTGGACGTGTTTGTAGCAGGTGGCACGTAAGCGGAGCGAGCCGGTGGTTCGGTCTTAGACAAACGTCTGGCTAATGGAGTTAACAGGCTCAGTGTTCAGTGCAGAGCTGCTCCAGACACCCATGAGAATATCAGGCCTGGAGAAAGACCTGTCTCTGCTAAATGAGCCCACACACACACACACACAGATTTAGATGTATGCAAGCATGCACACAGTGACAACGCATAATGGCAGAAAAATGCTTTGTCAGCCCTCCTCCAGTGGGTGCCAGTTCAGACAGCGAGAAAAAGGTTCAACAGCGTCCAGACCTTCACTGCAAGGTGGAATTTAAGTCATTTCTGGCAAACTCTCTTCCTCAAAACTGATTCTGAATTGTCCATTTCCTAAAATTGTAAATTGTAGGAATTTATATTGGTGTCTTCTAACCATTTGGCCGATGTTAGTTGAATTCAGCTGATTTGTTCAAGCAAACTTAACTCAATGTTTCCAGTCACATTCTGCGGTAAACACAGAGTTTGGCGTCCCCAATGTGTAACATACAAGCTTCTATTTGTTATAATCTATCTATTTTCATTCTTTTCATTTTACACATAAATCACACATGGCATATTTCTCAACAAAAGGAAAAGATGTATTTCTTCAACATTATGCTGCAAAAATTGCGACCTGGATGTGAGCAAGGCCTTCAATAGATAATCATCACGTCTAATTTTATATGTATTATTTGTGTGGGAGTTTCTTCTGCGCGAGAGATGGAGAGAAACGAGCAGACAGATGGCCACAGAAAAGCCACGCAAGTATAAAGAGAACGGCGGGATTTGCTCAGGCAGACGAGTAACGATATTTGACTAACGAGGTTTATTGCAGAAGGTTTTTTTCCGATCAAACAGCACTATCAGAGGCCCTGAAACACGTTCGACGTGCCTGACAAAAATAAATACAGGACCACATATTGCATGTTTGTTGACGGAACAGTTGTAGCAGAAGAAAAATAGAAATAGCGGCCTGTTTTTTCTCGTCCATCCCCCTGATATCGACAGCGGAGCTACAAGGGCAGTGACACAGAGGAATGCAGCAAATATTGGCAGGAACCTCTTATTATAGAAGCTGGGGAAGGCCGTGGTATTAATATTGATATTGGCTTTGCCTTGAGTAGACACCAAAGTGTAGACCAGAAATACAGCAAAAGTGGGAGGGGGCAGGAGAGACGGAGGAAAGAAGACAAGCGGCGAGGCGTTCTAGAGAACGGCGGGGGGTCTGCGGAGGAGCTCCGGGGTGCGACGTGTCGGATCGCTGAGGCCGTTCAAGGTCATGACATGGCGGCGGGTTGGACGGAGGGGGCGGGCTTTGTGAGGTGGGGTAAACAGATTGTTACTAATCACCCGGGTCTTTCTACAGCTGCTGTCTCACTGCCCATCCCCCGCACAGCACACGTGACCCCACCTGTTCCACACAACACGCCTCGGCTAATTGTTTCACATGCTGTCAATCACTGTCAGATTTAGTTAATTATCTACTGTAGTAGACAATATGTTCTACTACTTACAATTTCATCTTAGTTTTATCCTATTTCCCCCTCATTTAGCTTGACTTCCCCTGTGAAATAGATTACATCTCTGTGATGTGACCATCACACAGTGGCAGAAATGTGGTTATGTAACATTATCATATTCCTGGCACAGCTACAAGTTAATATTCAGACTAGCATGAGAAGCACAGCGCTATCCGCTGCCATTCTCAGACAGCCAGCCCATAATACCCCAAATTCAAATGTTTGAATGAACCTGTTTGTCTGCTATAGTTTCAATAGCTGAAACAAACACATGTGGACATACGAGGTGTCTAATGAGGATTGGCTGAGCTAAATAAAGACTGGAGACGGTAATCCACGGCCAACAGGAGAGCTCTAAGAATGAACCGAGGTCCTCACACTGTGCGAGTGTGTGTCTGTGTGTGTGTGTGTGTGTGTGTGTCTGTGTGTCTGCGCTACTCATTTTTTTATAGTTCCACAACAGACCACTCTGGTGTGAGCCGGAATATTCCAGTTAAAAGGAGCCTCACTCTGTGACAGTCACCACATCAGCGAATACTCTGAAGACATGAAGACACGAGGAGACGTACTTGCTCACCCATCGAGGAACAGCCTGAGATGCAACGCGCCGAGCTAACTGTTTCCTGTCTTAATGCTAAGCTAGGTCAACCAGCTGCTGTCTGTAAACGAGACCGGAGAGTGGTATTCGATAAGGAGACGATTTCCACAAGATTAACTATTCATTTTAGGGCCTACAATTAATTTAATTTGAAATAAGCCGCGGCACCAATAATAAGGTCTCACACAAACCCCAAAATCTAACTACACGTGTACATGTGGTCGTTAGCTCACCGTTCATTCGGTACACTTATTCTGCTCCTCTAAACAGGTATTTCTATTTACAACATTCATTTAAACCTTTTGCCTTTGGTGTTGAGTGAACTCTGCTTTGCTGACCTTGCATGGACCACATGTTCTCTAGTAATGTGTAACTCACACCCTCCAGTGTTCTTTTCACCGTTAGGTCGCCGCAGTCTGGGTATGTCTACAGTGCACACGTGAATAAACAGGAACATGACATTCAAAAGCAAGAAATAACACACCAGTTTACTTCCAGTCCTACGTATAGATTTTACCTCTCTGTCTCATTCACATCAACCACATCAGGCCGTTTGTTGTTCACGTTTTGCTACGTGCAATCAGAAGATGACATGTATGTAAATGTTTCTCCACACGGATACGACCCCTGTGATGGTTCTGCTCACAGCAAATATACACTCATTGTGATTGTCTCTCCGCAATACACACGACAGGCCCGCCATTTCTCTTCTTCCTCCTCACGATTGCCCTCTGCGGTTACGCTGCCATTTCTTGACCGTCTCAATCTGTTGCCACGGCAACATCAATGGACCACCTCCACCACTGCATCACTGCCTAAATCCCCCCACCCCAAGGGTCAGTAACCGTTGATGTCCCTGGTGACAAATAAATAGATTCGCCTCTTAGTGTGTCTGTCTTTGCGTGTGTGTGATTGCGTGTCCTCATTAACTATGATTTTTTTGGAGTGGCCTACATACAGGAAGTTTGTCTAATTGCCGTAGAATTTGAAAATAATCAAAATCCCATGTATGTGTAATTTATTTGTAGCTGTATTGTACAATAATATTTAACACGTGTCTGGAGTCACAAGTTAAAGACAAATACACAATAAAACAAAACCACGGGACACAGCTGAGAGAGTGATGAAGCGATTGTCTCTTGCTTTGCTAGCATTAGCATTGTCACCTTTGGCTGTGTAAATAATGCAAGGCAGTCATTGGCTGATTATTAAATTATTCAGCAGGGGAGCGGATCACAAGATACAAGGTCCCTACCCCAAGACACAGGACCAGACGTGCCCAGTGACCACACAGAACACGGAAAGACACAAAAAGAACCGACACGGAGGACCGTTCGGACCACCCGTGTGCCACTCTCCGTGTGCAGAGCCACTGCCTCGTTCTGACTCACTATTTATGGTCGATGACAGGGATTAATCACTAACTGTCATAAGGTGTTCCGTGCTGTCATCTGGAGACGTGTCAATAAAGCTGTGAGGTTTGATAATGTTATTCAGCTGAGACTTTATGGCATAAACTGCCCGATAGACTATGAAACCCAAGTAGGTCTCCTTCCATTTTCAGACAGCATTATCTTGATATTTGTATTGAGTGCGTGTAACACACTCCCTTCATTATGCAGACCTGCAGGTCGTAAGCAGTGCTGGGAGAATAAAGCTTTAATGGGAGGTTAAGGGAAGCGGTTTGGCAGGAGCTCAACGAATGGAAAATAAAATAGTCTTGTTCGGAGGACGACTTGTCATTAGAAATATTAAAATATAACCCCCCCCCCCCCTTCCCCCACTCTCCCTTCCACCACCTTTACTGGAGGCCCACACATTAGGTCACCGGAGGGGTTACCACCATGGCTGCATCAATTCCTTATGGCACCACACCCATTTAAGCTAAGCCAATTAAGAAATGACTGTGCCATGACCATATACCCGTAGTGACAAGTGCTCTCGTTGGATGCGGTGCGCGACGGGCCCAGTAAGGCCGGCACGTGCAGTGGGGGAGAGGAAGAAGCAGTACACTTACACTCCAGGTGCTTTTTCTTGGGCGCCATCACTTCGTGAGTGGTGGCTTTGCAGACAGCCCGGGCCATGTCCGATCCCGTTAGCTGGTATTGCGCAGCGGCGATGCGATCCGTGAGCGTTTGCCCCGACATTTTCTCTCCGTTGAATCGACCACCTCAAGAATGTATGTCACCCGGGGACGATTGGAAAAGAAGGAGAAAAAAAATGATAGGAAGAACGTAACCCGGCGGCGTCCCGGCGGTTCGGCGATCGAATGCCGTGCGTTCCTCTTCCCCGTTCAGATGCAGGCCCGTGACCTTCTGTGTGGGCGGAAAAAAAACACACACACACAAAATGAGCTCAAAACCCCGCTAAACAAACATATTGTTTGCATCAAATGGCGCGGTCGCGTTGATGATATGCACGGTGATGCGGGCAGACTTACGCCAGGTTGTGAATCCCCCTCGGCTCGTCCCGTTCTACGCTCCAACCGTGCAGTTCAGCACCTCGGACAGCGAATGCCGCTCGGTTATGTAACGCTCTGGCGGCAATGAAAGCGATTCTCTCAGCCCGCAGGAAGAATACAAGAAATAGGCCAATGGAAAACGCGGTGCGAGCGAGGCTCCTCGGAGGGTCCAACAAATATTATCGGGAAATTGCGGTGTCGACACTCGATCGGTAGGTGAAATATCCCGTTTGGAGAGGGGGGGCGGGGGGCGTCAAGGTGTGACTGTCTTTCCTCGCGTGTCACCGCATTTAAAAAGAGCTTTCAAATGAAGGTTTTCAGGTTGACTCTTTCCGGTTTGCCTCAGAAATGCTGCCAGAACGACAGAAAATGCGCACAACACCCCGGTGGCGCGCCAACACTGCGCAGTGCAAGATGCTCGCGAAGAGGAAAGAACAGAAGGGAATTTCCTTTTTTTTCTCTCCTCCCCCCCCCGGTCGTTCGTTGATTTATTGGCCTTTCTATACGTCCATCCTGGACGTAACTCCACCAGCAGCCTCTTGGACGGGGTTGGATGACACACGTCGAGTTCCTCGTCTCTCAAAACGGAGTCGCTGTATTAGAAACGCACACACCAAACGGTTTATGCACCGGCTTCACTGAGGCTTCTGTGCCTCTTTTTCTGAAAGATGTAAGCAGACAATATTACTGCTCAAATATTCTACGGCGCCTGTATATCCGGGGTTTAATTTGGCACACGACCCTGTGAATACAAGAGATAATCCCATAATTGCTCTATGTGTGCCTATCCATAATATTCTGGTAAATTATTTTTGTTTTTATTAACATGTTTCTAACCGGAAATGCACTAAAAGAAAATAGCTTGTTTTTATTTTTGCAAATAGAAAGAAATGTGTAATATCGAGATTATGCTTGGTTGTGGTGTTGATGGAGTCTCTGCATTAGAGTAGTGGGAGGGCTTGAAGAAAAGACACGCCCCGCGTCATTGCGTCATGTGACGTACGCGGAACTGTAGCCACGTCATCAGACGCAAAGCAGGAAGAGTTTCACAGTACAGCACTAAACTCAGGACATTCACACAACTAAACAGTAAGTGGAAAAACAACGCGATGCAGTTTTATTTATAACTTTGGTTAATTTATTTTCGCTCAGCGCTGAAACACCAGTGTTTACACTCCGTTAAGGGGATTTAAGGCCGGTAATGTGAATGTAACATCTCTCATTCACTTGTTGTGATCGTGTTCATTCGGTTCATTGTCCACGTCCCACCGCTGTAAATCACTGCGACCGTTGCCCCCCTCTTGTCCTGTGGCCTGTTGTTTAAAGGTTTAGTGTAAGCGTTGGTTAAATACGTTGATTAAAAGACTTAAAAAATATATAAAAGAACAAAATATTTCTTATTATATGAAAAAAAAGTTTAAAATCAGCCATAAGATCAAAATGCTTCTTTATACAGTAATAATAGTATTATAAAGTGACGATGAATCTCGAATAGGAAGTTATAAAGGATCATTCCTTGTGCATAACAAGTAACAATACCTCTTTACGGTAAATGAAGCAAGCATCTGATTGTTGTGTTCAATTCATTTTTGCTTTGCTTCATTGAACCATTGACCTGCCTGTTTATGTCTTTAACACGCGTTTCAGGGATGGTCCAGTTTCAGGAAGTAACGAAGCAGTCCGCTCTGCACCCTAAACCTGCAGGGTTGGTTTTGCAGTACGGTACAGCTGGTTTTAGGACCAATGCCAAGCTGCTGGACCACATCATGTTCAGAATGGGACTATTGGCCACTTTACGCTCGAAAAAAACCAAAGCCACCATTGGAGTCATGGTCACTGCATCACACAACCCCGAGGTGAGAAAAACATGCCATACATCTATACTTTAGTATTTATTCTGTGTGGATATTTTAGATTATTGGTTTTATATTACAATCCTTACTTTGTTTATTTGATCCCACAATCATGTCTTCTTTTCTAATTGTTAATAAAACAATGTCAGGTTCAGCGTCTCTTTCTCTCGACTGATTTCATGTGATTATACCGTGATAAACAATCCTAGGAACACATCAGAATCGGAATCCTGCCCTCTGACTTCCTCCTGCCGCCCTCTTTACATCTGTCCTTGTGCAGGAGGACAATGGGGTGAAGCTGGTTGACCCGATGGGGGAGATGGTGACACCGACATGGGAGGTCTACGCCACCCAGCTGGCCAACGCCGAGCAGGACGACTTGCTCGCTTCCCTGAAGGACATCATAGAGAAGGAGTCTATAAACATGAGCCAGGAGGCTAACGTGTTCGTGGGAAAAGACACAAGGTACACGGTACATCCAGGCCACGCGAGCAACGAGTAACAGAAAGCAGAACTAACCAACACTTTAATGCCTTTTAGTGTTATTTAACCCTTCAAATACTAAAACGAGCGTGTCATCCAACTATAGAAGCAGCAGTGTGAGCCTTTCTAAGGCGGTGCTGGATGGGGTCTCTGCACTCGCTGGCCACAGCAAAGGTGGGGTTGATGAGGCTTGTTTATTCTCGCATTCATCTAATTAGTTTACTTTGTTTTATTATTCTCTATATGATTCGCCCTCTGACTCTCTCATCCGGTACCATCAGACTTCGGTTTGGTGACCACTCCGCAGCTCCACTACATGGTTTGCTGTCAGAACACGCAGGGTGAATACGGAGAAGCCACGGTGGAGGGATACTATACGAAACTCAGCCAAGCCTTCATTCAGCTCACAAAGAATGTAAGACAACATTGTGAGTCATTTCTTCCCGTGACATCCTTCAATCTCCGTGCACGCTGATGTGCGTTGTTTTTGCAAATTTTGCAAATCCGCCTTTTCTCCTCACCTCCATCTTCTTCCCTCTGGTAGGCGTCCAACTGTACAGACGACCAGAAGCACCTCTCTGTGGACGGCGCTAACGGCATCGGGGCCCTGAAGGTGCGAGAGATGGAGAGTCACCTGAAGAAGGAGCTGCACATATCGCTCTTCAACGACGGCAGCACCGGGAAGCTCAACCACCAGTGCGGGGCTGACTTTGTCAAAGTGCAGCAGAAACCTCCGACAGGTGCGACTGTGCTCACAAGACTCGGCAGAGGAAGCGATATAGATTGTGATGAAGACACAGACAATTTGGCCTGGAAGGAGAATACCTTTAATATACTTAATACATACTGTAGGATGAATAGAGGAACAAAATAGTATATATTATATATGTCATATTATAGATGGCCATAAGGTGGAGACTGTTTGTCATATATTGCCAAAATAATGACTATAATATAATAAACAGTAACAGTGACAGTTCGGTGTCTCTGTAAATGCAGACAAATAAACATGTTAACAAGAGGAAACTTGCAGTTTAAAAAGATATGTGCTGTTTTTATTTTCCCTCCTTCCATATTGCTTTTCTCTCTCTCTCTCTCTCTCTCTCTCTCTCTCTCTGTCTGTCTCTCTGTGTCTCTCTCTCTGTCTCTCTCTGAAGACATGAAGATGAACTCGGGGGAACGTTGCTGTTCCTTCGACGGCGACGCCGATCGAATAGTTTACTACTACACGGACTCTGAAGGACGGTTTCACCTGCTGGATGGAGACAAAGTCGCTACTCTCATCAGCACTTTTCTCAAAGAGCTGCTCACACAGGTGAACTCGCAAGTAGAAAACCCGTCTTGGATAAATGAGCACAAGTACACAAACCTTAAATAGACTCTTTCTTTCCATACAGGCTGGTCTGGACTTGGAGATGGCGGTGGTGCAAACGGCTTATGCTAATGGAAGCTCAACAAACTATTTGGAAGACACAATGAAGGTGAGAGGAAACCGGTGACAATCTTTTTCTTTCTTTTTATATGAAAGTTCACACGTTTGCTTGTGATTTAGGTGACCGTGAGGTGCACTAAAACTGGAGTGAAGCACCTTCACCACGCCGCCCAGGAGTTCGATATCGGAGTGTACTTCGAGGCCAACGGTCACGGGACTGTGAGTCCCTCAGACACACTTTGATTAATTCACTAAGCTGGCACAGTAATGTCAATGTCTTAAGGCGCGTCTGGGCGTGATGTGGCGGCCAGGTGCTGTTCAGTAAAGCGGCTGAAGAGAAGATCCAGCGGCTGGCCGAGGACTCCAGCGTCGCCAACGAGAGGAAGAGAGCAGCTCTGCTGCTGCGGAGCACAATCCCCGTCATCAACCAGGTGGACACACGCACACAAACACGAGCAGCGTTATCGAAGTCACTGCCAGTTCTCACGTGCTGCTCTGTTGCTTTAATCTTCCAAAGACTGTGGGCGATGCCATTTCCGACATGCTGCTGATCGAAGCCATATTAGCCATTAAGGGTATGACTATCCAGCAGTGGGACGCCATCTACAGTGACCTGCCGAACCGGCAGCTCAAAGTCAAGGTACTCAGGCATTTATGTGCCATGCGGGGAAACATGTATTCTCTGAAGTCCTTCAAGTTCAGGGAAACCGTTTAGCTTCTGAATATTCTACCTCAATTAAGAAGTGTGTCCCAGTTCTCTCTGTGCGCCCTCACACTTCACATCGTTCAAGAGCTGCTTCTGATGGAGGTTTTTTAGCAGTTTAAAAAATACAGCTTGGTTGGGATTCTTTGAATTGACAAGTTCATCAGCATGAAACCAAAACACTTGTCCTCAGATTTGACTAATTTGACCATTTTTATTTTCACTAAAAAGTGAGGTACCTCAGTTTGATATAACCGTGAATGAAATAATTCTGGAGACTTAAAGACAGTTATTTTAAGTTGACCTCTTTTTGCTGTTTGGTACATACTTCTCCCTCCACCTGGATACACATATGTGACATGTGCATACAAAGTCATATTTCCTCTTGTGCAGGTGGCGGACCGCAGGGTGATCGACACGGCGGACGCAGAGAGACGGGCAGTGAGCCCGAAGGGCCTTCAGGAGGCCATCGACAGCCTGGTGAGGAAGTACCGGGAGGCGCGCTCCTTCGTGAGACCCTCCGGCACCGAGGACGTGGTGAGAGTTTACGCCGAGGCAGAAACGCAGGTGAGATTTTCTTTTGGAGTTTTCTTTGTGATGTTTTTATCTGCTCTGTAATGCATCACAGGTATTGTGTCTGTGCTTTAGGAGAGCGCGGATTCCCTCGCACACGAAGTCAGCCTCGCTGTTTACCGTCTGGCCGGAGGAGTGGGGGGTGAACCAGAACCGTTGCACTAGAAACCTTTTAAGCACACTCAACACAACACTGATTAATCTGTGCTTCTCAAATGCAATCCCAGTAGACATTATTTTCTTAAGTTGTAATTCATCACAATTGTTTCTTCTTGGTGAGTTGCCAAATCATTTTTTTACTCTTAATTGCACTCGGTACTTTAATCTACTTCTTTCTTTCTTGGTACTCATCTGTCGTCATGGATATTTGGAGACAACAATGGGTTTTAATGGTATTACTTCTCGTTTTGTTAAAACCGGCTGCTATGTGCCTGTGAATTATGGGTCGCTATGTGATGTAAATAAGCTTCTAACTTCTCTTCATAAATGCCATAATTAAAACATACATTATCAACCTAAACAAATTAAGAAAGTTTTGATTGAATATTGTTATGGGGTTTCTACTAACTGCAATATTTTTACCGGTTACTTTATGTCATTTATTAAAAATCAAGTTTACATGGGGGAGTTATAGAGATTGGTCTTGTCAGCTGGAAAGCCGTTGCTACTTTTGTTTAGTAAATGATGCAAACAAAAAAAATACAATGTCTGTGTCTCTTTTTGTTTGAATGAAAACCACAACTATGATTGCGTGCTGTTTATTTTGTAACTTTGAGGAGCACATTTATGACACACGGGAGGATTGAATTAGCAGAAAAGCTGGGTGACAGTGTGAGTCCTTAATATCAAGCCAGCTATGATCAAATCAATCCTCCCAAAACACTACACAGGAATGTTGGACCTTCCCAAACCCAAGAACGAATGTCCCGACAAACATTCATCAAGGTTGCGTCAATTAACCTTATTACAGACGGTTGCGATAATCTAAATAAAATACATTATCTTTTGAGTAACGTTAATTGAAATGTGCATGCCTACACGTTCTGTATATATCAAAGTAAAGTCAGAATATATTTGAAAATTCAAATGATGTTGATTAATTGAGAAATCATCGAAATGGACTTGTAGAAAATTATATATATTTTTGACTTTTTAAAGGCGGAACTCAAATTCTGGAACCATTTTAATGGAGTTCTCTGCGGTTCGCCGGGAGGGTTTTGATGTGACTCCCGTGTCTGCTAAGCACAACAACATTGGCTCTGCTGTCTTGCCTCTTTGTAGCCAAGTTGCATCACTTAAAACGCCTCCTTCTCTACCTCTGTACCTACTAAATGGCGGGGAACTTCTGGCAAAGTTCTCACTAGTAAGTCTCTTCTTTTAATTTGAAATGTTACTTCTTTATTCTGCGGCGGCGCGTCTGTGTTGTGAGGCCTAGCGTCACCGGAGCGCTTCAGCGGACGCGCACGCTAACGGTTCCCCGGACTGCGGCGGTGACATTTAAAGACACATTATTTACAATAACCGCCAACACGTTAAAGCGAAACGATGTTCTCGTTTACACCGAATGTTCCTTCGGTTGTGGCGGAGATGTATGAGGCGGAACGTGTAGCGACACCGACGGGCTACTCGCTAGCTCGCGCAGCGGCGGTTGGAGGAGACGTGAGTACGTTGAGTTAACGCGTCTAACGTGTTCGCTTCCCTAAAGTCTGCAGTGGGTTCTGGACAAGCAGGACCTGATGAAAGAGCGCCAGAAGGACCTGAAGTTTCTCTCGGAAGAGGAGTACTGGAAGCTGCAGATTTTCTTTGCCAACGGTATTTGTTACATTCGTCTAACAACATACTTTCTATACATGACTATTGCATTATTCTCTGTCTTCCTTTTCCTTAAGTTATATCACGCTTTGTCTCTCTCAGTGATCCAGGCTTTAGGGGAACACCTGAAGCTTCGGCAGCAGGTCATCGCTACTGCAACTGTGTACTTCAAGCGCTTCTACGCCAGGTATCATGTTCTATGACATCAGAATCTAAGTTCGCTCTGTGCTTAATTTAGTTTGGTTATACAACCACGCTCTCCGCTTTTGCCATTAAAGCTGCAAAATAATTGGCAAACTTAACTTTGATTATTTTCAGCAGAGGCTGGTAAGTCTTTCTGCCTGGTTTTATATCTTCATCTCCTTCTGTTTGCAGGTATTCCCTGAAGAGCATCGACCCGGTGCTCATGGCTCCTACCTGTGTTTTCTTGGCTTCTAAAGTTGAGGTATGGACAATTCTGTGAACGAGCATTTGACGCGAGTAAAGTCGTTGCTTCGTTTGTGTCTTCGCTCTGCGTATCGGATCTGTGCTCAAATGTCAACGCCCACTCAGGAATTTGGAGTTGTGTCCAATACGAGGCTGATCTCCGCGGCAACATCCGTGTGTAAGTCGCCCTTTTTTTTATCATTATTCGCTCTTTGATTGTTGTTCTTCTGCAGTGGAGGTGGTGTAATCGTGTGTGTGTGTTTTCTCAAACAGTGAAAACCAGATTTTCCTACGCCTTTCCAAAGGAGTTCCCTTACAGAATGAATCATGTAAGTAAAGTGTGACATTTCAGGCCTTTAGATGTTATTACGCAGAACTACTAACCCTAAGTGCGACAAATAAGATACAATTAGCAGTAAAAGTGGTTAAATACTAAATGGAGCGCTGTCATGGAGCCAACTACATTCATAACGTGACTTATTAGTGTCCAAATTCGTGTGCGTTTGAGTAAGGATCAGACTTTGAAGGGGGACTTTATGTCCATGGTGAAAAGAGCGAGATGGAAGGTAATGAACCACTCAGATAACCACATCCTGGAGCATCACCAGTGCAATAAACCAACCACCCGCTACATTAGAGCATTACACTGCAACGCAGCGTCGCCAAGTCGGTGTGCGTCAATATGTGAGATTCCACAGCTAATGTTCGCGAAGCCACGGTAACGATCTTTGGCTTTGAGCACGGCTCCCCGTGCCGAGTGGTGTCCACCATCCATGTTTTATACATCCAGCATCTGCAGCGAGCTGCCGAAACGTGAGACAGTATCACGTGATCCTACCGGGTCACTACCAGCTCTACTCTTCATGCAGACCTATGAAGAAGGTGTCAATCTGGGTTGTGAAGTTCTGATTAACCCGTCTGATGTATGTATATGTATTTACAGATATTAGAATGTGAGTTCTACCTTCTGGAGTTGATGGTGAGTGTGGAGCTCTGTGTCGTCGCTGGCTGTAGTCGGCTTGCACGGATCACTTACTGCTTTCTGTTTTTAGGACTGCTGCCTGATCGTGTACCACCCGTACAGACCGCTGCTGCAGTATGTGCAGGATATGGGACAGGAAGACATGCTGCTGCCGCTGGCCTGGTACGACGCCGTCTGTGCTTCTGTCTCCTTGAATACTGGATTTACTGGACGTCGTGTGCGTCAGTGTTTGTTATCCATCTAATTATCTATCTTATCTGAACCAGGCGAATAGTGAACGACACGTACAGGACGGATCTGTGTCTGCTCTACCCCCCCTTCATGATTGCCTTGGGTAAGATTTGTTTCCCATTGCGCTTACTTCATGTAGTTACAGACTTAACATAACGTCATCAGCCGTAACATGATGTTTCCCTTCGCAGCCTGTCTGCATGTCGCGTGTGTGGTGCAGCAGAAAGATGCCAGGCAGTGGTTTGCAGAGCTCTCAGTGGACATGGACAAAGTAAGGACACACAATGTTTTTAGAATCTGAACCGATATAAGGTTGCGACGCATCTTTGACACGTACATGAACTTCTGAAGAAGAAAAGTGAACACCTGGAATCATAAACCCCCTTTTAGTTATATTTTACGACCTATCACTTTTAAGGCCGTGCAGCTTGATTTTAGTTCCCCCAGTTGATCACCTTCACGGGCTGTTGAGCTTCAGGCAGCGTCCAGCGGGAGGCGGAGCCTACTGGTCTGCAAATGGCACCACAGCCTTTTGCTGCTGCAGGTAGTGAACGCAGGCAGTCGTGTTCATGTCTGTGCTCTAGTAATGTATAATCTTGTCTTTCTGTTCTCAAAGCTTCACTATTTGTGGGACAACAGTCAGGTTTCCTTCTGTGCACTTTGTGGTCGATGCGCATGTCGTGAGATTTAGAAATACACCTGATTGCGTCGGCCTAAAAAGTCAACTGATGTGAATAAATTCCATATTCAATGGGGATTTAGGCCCAAACTGTGACAGACACGCACTGACTGTGCTGTGTAATGTTTGTTTGTTTTGTTCTTCTGTCAAGATCCTGGAGATCATCCGTGTCATTCTAAAGCTCTATGACCAGTGGAAGAATTTTGATGACAGAAAGGAGATCGCTGCTGTGCTGAACAAGATGCCTAAGCCCAAACCCCCCCCAAACAGGTAAACCTGCCTCTGAACAGCACTCGTCGTCATCTATTTAGTAAGTTAAGGTCCACTTGTGATTGTTAAAATCTAAGGAACACTGTCCCAAATAAACAAGAACCAGAAATGGCACAATGTCCCTGCGAGACCTAATGACCCAAATGTGTGTTCTGTATAGTAACGTGGTGGCATTGACTGGATTTTGGTGGCAGCGGCCTCCTTCTGTTACTCTCAGCACACTTTGACAACATGAGCGAGTAGCGGCATTCACATTCTACTAAAGCGCACACTTTGAAGGTCTGCTGTGTGTCTCAATGAGCGGTGTGTAACCTGTTCTCCTGTGTTCCACAGTGAGAGTGACCAGAGCTCCAACGGGAACCAAAGCAACTCCTACAGCCAGTCCTAGCGGCGCGCTCTCGTGTCTGTGGGGGTCCGTAATGCTGATGTAGAGGAGGGGGAATCTTTTTGAATGTCGCACAGTGTGATCGTTGTGACGTTAGCATCACATTTCAGCCCACCAAGATGCCCCTTTGTCTGTGACCGACACCCCCGACCAACCGCGTGTTCGCTCCTCCCTCCTCTGGTCGTCGTGGGTTTCTGGGTTGGACGAGCAGCCGCTGAAACATCTCCATGACGTTCTGTACTCCGCTCCGCACTTGAAGTGAACTTAAAGCTGAGGAACATGCGAGGGGGCCGGGAGGGGGGAGGGAGCTGTGAACATGGCGAGGAAATGATAAACCAGATGTGATGGCTCAGAAGAAACCTGCTTCAATGTCATCGTGATGATCCTGACAATCTTGAACAGCCCCGAGGAGCGAATCCTTGGATGTGGGATTCAAGAAAACTTGATCACACGTACTGTGTGTGTGTGCGTGTGTGTGTGTGTGTGTGTGTGTCTGGGTTGGTTTTCATTCCTCAGGGACTTTAATAGTCTTTCTTCTCTGTAAAAATGTTGGGACTGTGCAGATGTGATTGGATAACTTTGCCCTGCAAGATCTCTGCTGGCTGATCATGAACGTGGGTTCACCGCTATGGTAAAAAATACTTTTGGAGTTTTTCTTTTTAATACAATAATTGACTGTTTTGAATCATGTCAACAATCTCCTCCCTCTTCCCTTTTTGTAAATACACTTATAGCTCATTTAATTTGATCCTTCGTGTTTTGGCTCTATTAGGGAATGTAAATGAAGTCATTAGGTTGTGTAGCTTTGTGCTAGTGCATCAAAATAAAAGGGCCCTTGTTTGTTTTACCATCAGGATTCTGTTTGTCCGCGGCAAAGCTTCTTCATTTAATTGCGATGGTTTCATTCATCATGCTCTTGGTTGTAGACTGAGTTGTCTAAAGATATACTTTGTTCATTTGTCAGGAATGGCCAAATACAAACTACAATCGTTCTAGATTCGCTGCAAACTTTGGGTTGTACGTTCTTATTCTTCGTCTGCCATCTATTCCATTGCTTTATCGTGGCAGTGCGTCTGCATGTGACCGTAGATGTGTGTGTTTTGGGGATGTAATGCGGTGGGAGCTGTGAGGCTGTATTCTAAACAAGGTGCTTGAGAGTCAATGAAAGCTGCTGGTTTCAGAGCGGACACCCTTCATGAGAACAGGGTTCCACTCACTACATCTTTATGCTTGATTGTCGTCACATTACTTGGATGCATCTTTTTCCCCTCCTTGGCAAACCAACTGAAAAGGTACGAACACACGGTGTTGATGCCACTAGCCGGAAGAGACGATGAGGACGGGGACACTGAGACAGGTTGTTATGCTTTGCTCCTGCAGCCTCCTTCTGTCCAATGACTGCACATCACTGGGTTGTATTATGTAAAGGGCTTCGCCAGGACCAAATAATCCTACTACTTCTGGTCAAAACCCAATTTCCATAATGGTTTTATTACTTGAAAGTCTTTGCCTATCATCATTTATGGTAATAAAAACGTTTGATGTGCAAAACTAAATGGTTCACTGGTCTCATTCCAGCTGTTTGTTTTCGTTTTTAACAGGAAATCTCTTACAAAAGTCATGTTCAGTCCCATTACCTAACCTCAATGTCAGCTCAGCAAAGGACCCCCAGTGGCAACAGCAAAGAATACCTGACATTAAATATGTAATATGTTCATTTTATAACGGAGGTCAGAGTTGCAGAGACATTGTCCGTATTTCCCCCGTCTGTGCTTTAGTTTGATGTGAGTTGCTTCACTAAGTGGAACCACAGGGTATATTTATGTGTATTTGCCTCCAGGAGATTGGACCGGAGGGTACAGTCAGTACCCGTGACGTCACCAGAGAAACGTTATGGCAAAACCGCATCATTTCCCCTTCTAAATAAAACCAAGTGATTTTTTTTTGACACAATAATGTAGCACAACTTGATCATTATCATAAACTAATCATCCAACTGAATGAGGAGTTGACCAGTGAAGATTAAGGCGCAGACCTCAAAGTAGGGGCGTTGTTGTGTTTTGTGTATTTTCAAAGGCCTTGGCGATGTATAACGTTGTAAGAGTACGGCGGCTTTTAGCATTAATCAAACTAAGTTTGATGTTTATCAAATATCCCGCAGCCCCCCAGTTGCGACGCAGCCATCGATCGACTTTTATTCTGGAAAGCTCACCGGAAGCGTTGCTGTGTTTTTCCTCCGCCAGCGAGCTCTGTGAGTGCGCGCGCGCGGGCTGCGGAGGACGTCGACCCCGCTGCGGGGACAAGCTGCGGGCCGGACCCCCCCGTCCAGTCGGCGGTTCCTCGCCCAGTCGCCCCCCTCCCGCGGCCCCCTGCACCCATGAAGGCCCCGCCGATGAGGCCCCGAGCTGCCGGTGCGAGGCGGACAGCATGTACTGGCGCGTCGGGTTCGCCTGGACGCGGTCGTGTGTGGTCGATCTCAGCCAGAACCAGAGCGTCTCCTCCGGCCTGCTGGGCGCCGCCGACGAGCGGCTCTCGTTTCCCGGCTACGTCGTCGCCTGCCCTCTGCGGGACCGCGGCGGGGTGATGTCGGCGCTGGGCTCGGACTCGTGGTGGCGGAAGACGCTCTATTTGACCGGAGGGGCTCTGCTCGCCGCCGCGGCGTATTTGCTACACGAGCTGCTCTCCATCAGGTACCGACAGCACGCGGAGGCCGACCGAGGTGTCTCCTGCGGGGCCGCAGAGCTGCTGCTCCTGGGCCGCGGACCCCCCCCCCAAAAACACACTTCATCGGCGCATGTTTTCCACTGTGAATCTGTATGTTTCTGTGGTTTGATGTTACTTAAGCTCGTCAGGCTGGGGGGGGTCGTGAGTGGGGGGGTTGTGATGTAACAAGGACCCTCCACCCCCCCAACTCCATCCTGACCAACGCGCACTGGGTCGTTCGTCCCTATTCGCGTGTGAATGATTAATAAAAGGTGATGCAGGATATTCCGATGGTTAAAAGGGGAATAATGGCTTATTGATCTGGTTTGTCAGCGTGGTTCTTCTGCTCGGCCTTGTTCACACTGTCCGATGCGTTTATCTTATGGATCTTGACAGCGGGTCACTTTCATCTGACTGCGTTTCAAGGACGAGGTGAGATGGAGGTGAGATGGAGCCCGTAGGTTCATCACCCCCCGGGTGTTTGGTTACAGTCAAAGCGCTGCAGTTATGTGTTATGTCAAAGTAAACAGTTTAATGCCAAAGCCCCACCCGCGTCCCTACCAAAATAAAAGCGTCGTTCGAGTATTTAACTAAGTGAAGTGATTCATATTTAGTTAAATATCCATTTGGGTGGAGGTCAGATCTTACAGCTCAGTCGAGTCTCCCTCTGAAACAAACGGCTCCTTTCACGCTGACGCTTTTGTTTTTGCGCCCTTTATTTCTGCACTGTGCCTTTGTGGTCCGTTAACGCCTCCAGTGGTGTCCCTGAATGCACCACATGCAGCATTCGTCTACTGCTCATATAAATTACAAGCACTCTGCAGGTTCAAGGACCTTTGTTGCAGATTATTTGCTTTATTCAGTGATTTGATACTAACAGCCCAATGCTCCTCTGACCACTGACACACACACACACACACACACACACACACACACACCTTCTGCGTGATCTGCAGCTCTGTCATTCTCTCCTCCACACAGAAAAGAGGAAGAGCTCGACTCCAAAGATGCCATCATACTCCACCAGTTCTCCAGGCCCGAGACTGGCGTCCCTTCCCTGTCCCCTTTCTGCCTTAAGATGGAGACGTACCTCCGTATGGTCGACCTGCCCTACAAGGTACAGCCTGCGCTGCTACGTCGGCTTTTTATTTCATCTTTCTACGGCGCAATGCCAACCGCGTGAGGACATTTGGATCCCACATTAAAGTTTGTCCTCTTGTTGTAAATCTAATCAACTTAACTGCTTTTCCCAATCTGCACCTTCTCTCCTGAACACCTTTCTCCTCGCAGAACTACTTTGATGGGAAGCTCTCCCCGCAGGGCAAGATGCCGTGGATTGAATACAACAAGGAGCAGGTGTTCGGCACGGAGTTCATCATCGACTTCCTGGAGGAGCGGCTGGGCGCGAGCCTCAACGCCAGCCTGACGCCGCAGGAGAGGGCCATGTCGCGCGCCATCACCAAAATGGTGGAGGAGCATTTCTACTGGTGAGGAGCCTCGGCCAAAAGATCTCCAGGAGCAGCATTAGTTTCCATTCATTATTTGAAATGATTGATGTCCTCAAATGTGCCTCTCGTGCTTCCATTTTGCAGGACCATAGCTTACTGTCAGTGGGTGGACAACCTGGAGGAGACCCAGAAGATGGTGTCCGTGAGCGGGCCGCTGAGCGATCTGCTCAAGTGGATCCTGAGTCAACTGACCGGTGGAATCGTCAAGCGGGAGATGTACGGACACGGGATCGGGCGCTTCTCCGAGGACGAGGTTTACGCCCTGATGGAGAAGGACATGCGCACGCTGGCCACGCTGCTGGGTGAGAAAGCTGGAAACGGGTTTGTTTTCAATGTGCGCCCTGATTAGCAGCACAACACCGCCCCCCCGTGGCGAGAGGCTGTCACTGCAGCGTGGCATCAACCCACCGCCTCCAGCTGCTCTCTTTCTAGACCACGCGACGTACTGATTGTATTTTCCAATATGTTATTCTTATTTTGTGTGTGCTGTCTAAAGGTGATAAGAAGTACCTCATGGGCTCCAAGCTTTCGTCGGTAGACGCCGCAGTGTTTAGTCACCTGGCTCCTGCCATGTGGACTCTACCCGGAACACGGCCCGAGCAGCTCATCAAAGGTGCGTGTACCAAAGTAAATGTGAGGGTGGATGTACGTTCTACTTCTTTTACTTCTGTGGGGTCGACATAATTAAAACATGGATTAAAATTGTAACTCTGGCACTCAATATAGACAAAAGATCAAAAAATATATATTCGATTTTGCCTTAAAAGATACTAGAGAAGAAAACGTTTTGGTTATTACAAAACATTTGCATTCACAGCAGAAATGATACAAATGAAGCAATCTGTTCTTCTGCATCCATATCTACAAATTGCAAATCCTGTTCTTTAACACGTATTAAGGGGAGCTCATCAACCTGGCCATGTACTGCGAGCGCATCCGCCGGCGCTTCTGGCCCGAGTGGTTCGTGGACCTGGAGGACTTCTGCTACAGCGACACCACGGAGGAGAGCGACTGCAAACTCCGCGACCTGGGCCTCTATTCCCGCACGGACACCTTCCAGGACCACACGCACAGCTCACACGGCCACACGCCCAAGGACCCTCCGTCGCCCGAGAGCGACCCCACCGGCCACTCGCTGTGCGACTCTGACATGGACACCGAGTGCTCCGAGATGGACCACAGCAGGTGTTGACAAAAGCATGCAGGTGTAGCAGGCTCCTCACCACGTATACAGACCCACACCGCGGGGGGCTGCATCCCAACTCTACCCGAGCCCCCCGACCTCTGTGAGCAGAAAGCAGCTGTCGGGTGACCCCTGCGTCAGTGGACAAGTTGAGGCCTCCTCCTCCCGTAGCAACTCGCACCGCCGGCCTTGTGTGTGTTCTGACTAAACGGACCCTTAACGCCTTGTGTTGATATGACGCCGAGGGTACGCCACAGGGGTCCGTGTGCGTGAGGTGGAGATATAAAGTATTTGCTTATATGTGAGTCGGACAGACAGCCTTCGAATAGAGAATCACGCCCTTGTTTGGTGTAAATACTTCATTTGTGTTCTCCGACTGTCTCGTCGTAGTCTTAATGAATACCCACTCCGCTGGTCCAGGATCAGCGTGAGGAGTCCGTGACCTCCTGACTGTATGCATCTGTCCACACATCTGGGATATTAGTTATGCCTGCTGCCCAAGTAGAAGTAGTGCAGGAAAAGTTCATTAAAATAGTGGATTGTAAACTGCAATCTGCCATCAGCACCTTGAGACTGGATCGGTTTTAGAATTATTTTGCCACTTGTTTTATTTTCCAATGTTAGAAGCATAATGTTTGATAACGCCGACATGGTCACCGAGGACAGCGCGTTTATGTCTGACAGACGTTTGACTGGCATTCAAGCATTGAGATAAACAATCATGTAGAAATAGATTAAATAGATGGGTAGTGTGAACGTGCATGGCTGGTGTGTGAGAATGAAAATCTCGCTCTTCACATGAATCATTTCATCCAGTTGTATGATGCACAACGTTTTCAGTGCTTCTGACCAAATCAGCCATAAAAAGATGGATACCGATTTGATCCTGAACAAAAAGGTCATTTCTCCTTTTCTGTGCTTTGGGTTTTTGTAAAGATTCTGTATCATGAATTTCTCCTAAATTGTTATAATATAGCAGCCCCATGTTAATGTTACTATGTGCACATAGTAACACGTAGTGTGCGGTGGCTGTAATGTGGATGCAGCATGTATGACACACAGTGTCTGCATTACACCCTTCGTCCACTAGAGAGCGCTCATCACTTCACGCAACAAACATCTTGCAATTATTTTATTGTCAAATTTATATTCATTTAAATCACTTTTAAAAATACAAAATATTGCCTTGTTAAGATGCTACAGGAAAGTAAATGTATAATATATACATAGTAGCAGTATAATGTAGCAGTAAATAGACGCCATTGCGACGAATACTGTGTGAAAAAAGGTCATTCTGTGTCTTAAAATTCCTTGTCTGCATGTCGTTGCCTTCTCTCATCATCAGTCAGGTTAAACTGTTTACTTTCTATCAGTGCCAGCGTATGTTTTTTATATGTCATGTTGATACATTGTAATTTATTCGTTTCATATTGTTTATATTTATTGATTTTGATGGTGGATGTGATTTAAATTCTCAATTCTTTTGCAATTATTCTGTGTATTAGTGCAATACTTCCACTGAACAAACTGCATATTTCCACGTTGCCAGTCATTGCCGTATTTGCACGTATGTGTTGAGATGTCATGTGGTAAACGGCGTATTCATACCATATTATCGATGTCATTGGGTTAGAATATGAAAGTTTTACTCTCCGTGTCCCCCGGTGAGCTCCCCTGTTACAGGAGCCGCTTAATCCTCTCGGTGTTCCTCAGAGGTCAGGGGTCAGGGGTCAGTGTGCGTCGCTGTCTGTGGAGATTTCTGCTTGTAGACTGTAGAAGCCATATATTGTCTGTGATGAAACACTCATCAACGTGTAAATAAGAGCCGGGGGGGAAACCGCCAAACTAATATGCGAACATGATCCAAAATAAATTGCTCTGTACTCTGTATCATGCATAGAGATAAAAAGCTGTATGACGATGGATTAGTCATAATATTTCATTAAATATACCTGTGGTATTTTTCTCTTGTTTTGCTTCCCTTTGTGTTTATTCATAAATCTTCATGAAATGTCATATTTAAAACCTACATTCTTTTACAGTCAGGGTAAGGAATTAGATTTTAGTTGTTGTTCCAGACTTTTTTTTTTTTTAATTCAGAATTTGTAATTAATGGATCATATAAAGAGATTATATTTACTATACTAGGATTTTTTATTGTTACTACTATGACTTTTAGACATTCTGTGATTTCTTTATGCCGTATTACACTAATAGTTTATTATGACATTTTTCATTACTTTTGGGGGGATTTTTTATAATTATTTTTCAACATTCTATACCTTGACTTTGTGTGATTCTATCTATTCATTCAAAAATAATTATAAACATATATTGATCCTTTCATTCTATTCTATGACTTCCACGTACCTCACAGTTCATCTCTTATGACTTTTTTGGAGATGCTACACGATGAATTATTGTCTTACCTTTCAAAGGCTTTACTACACTAGGATTTTTTCTTAATGTCATTTTCTATTGCTACTATATTAGGACTTTTCATTTCATAACGTGCCATGATGTGATTTCTTTCTCATCACAGGTTATGGAATTGACATTTGCATTGACCTTTAAACATAGTTTCTTTGTACAAATGTGCGATACTTTAAATACCATGGATTTGTATTATGGCATTTCAAAGACATCTTATAACTTTGGTTTTGTTGTAGAAAAATGTGGGTTTTTGGAGCCTTTTCATTGTGTTCATGGTGTGGTGACGCTGGTATGGATCTTATGGAACTTTAGACTGAAGGGACATTGATACGCGCAGCACAGGCATCTAGATCAGGTTCGGGTTTGCAAAATATGTATCTCAAAATCTGGAAATTTGACTGGAATAGTCTGTAATTTTGCAATCAATTTCAGAATGAGTTGTAACGGTGAGAAAAGCTCTGCTCTGTGCAGACACCTTAGAGGTGCGTACACTCATAATCCCCCGCTATCATATTACCATAGAAATCCCACCCAGCCATGTAGCACAATTAGCTCCCTGCCCTTTGCTTTGTGTGTGTGCTGGTAGCTGTGGAGGAAAGTCGCGGGGGCGCCGCCGCAGAGACTCGACGGGATCCGGGTGAGCAAAAGGACACAAGGACGTTTGGTGACTCTGGCTCACGCGTGGACATTGTGCAGAGTCCTCCCTCACGAGACGGAGGAGCATAAATCCTCTGGTGAGTCAGAGGTGGCTTACAGTGTGTGTGTGTGTGTGTGTGTGTGTGTGTGTGTGTGTGTGTGTGTGTGTGTGTGTGTGTGTGTGAATCTGAATAATGCAAAGGACGCCTGTAGGAGCGTGAGGGCCGCGAGGAGGGCAGATGGTCGCTGGCTGATAGGACGGAATCCAGGCAACAGGGTCCTCCAGGGACCTGGTTTAGACCTGCAACACACACTCACACACACTGACAGTCGCACACGTGTTCGCTCACACAACCGACGAATATTAATGTTTTCAAATATATTTATATGTTCCCTTAAATTACCCATTTGGTTTAATAATTACTCTACAAACAAAGCCTGGTTATTGTAGGTAATAAGTTACGGTTGTAAAAAGGGGAATTGAAGTCTGTCGCTGCCTGATTTCCTTTTAGAAAAAGATTGTAAACAACATTTTAAAAACATTGACTTTAAACATTTTTGCATGAACTTTGGTGTAAATGTTGTTTCCATGATTCCTTAATGAGTTTATTATTATCAATATTATTGGTATTATTTTGTACAACTTGTAAAGCCCTTGAACCAAAATATATTTTTGTGTTGTGTAAATAAGATTGTCTTTACTTCTATAGTACAACAGTCACAAGCAGCTATAGGCATCAATCAATCATTCATTGTATATTCTATACTTAGTTCTTCTAAAAGTACACAAACTGCTTGTAAATTCAACACAACTGACTGAACTCTAAACAGATGATTGTTTATATTCTCTCGTTGATTATCAGATTACATAAAACCGATATTATATTCATTATTCATTAATGCAGCTGAAGGAAAAACGATGTGAGGGGTGTATTATGACTCATATCATGTGGTCTCAGAATAATATGCAGACGTTATGACTCAGTGTACAACTACAGCCAGCTATAAATTACAATTAAGAAAAAGTAGCAAGGCGCATCGCTGATGAAGCCTCCATCAGCACCAGCGTGGTCTGCGCCGCGAACCGCCGCCAGGCGGCAGCAGCGAGCTGCTTCTCATTCGGCCTCCAATCAGCACATGAAGCATTTGGTGGAAGCAAAACATGAGGAACATGAAGAAGAAAAGCTGAAGCTGAAGCAGGACCAGAAATCCCACAGCAGCTAAATACAGAAAATGTCCTAAAACATTGTAACTCTCTTAAAATATTCCTGCAGTTACCTCAGCTTTCTTTTTCAATCTATTCTAATTTCCACCCAATATCTCAGAATGCTACTTGATATTTAGCATTTTTTACTATTATTCAAATTATTTCACATGAAATTGACCAACATTTGTTCATAGTTTTTTTGTGTGTGTATTGAAGGCACATTGCACATAATACATGGATGACTATGAAACACCTTCCGTCATACACCTGCAGTGAGGCCTACGCCGCCTCGCTGTGCAGCTTTCTACAGCGTGCAAATGCAAACGCGCCCGTTGTTTTCATCCCGTAAATTACGTCTCGTCATAATCGCCAATTAGTTTCCACATTTGACCCGATGAATATTAGGAATCAACGCCGCGGTGTGTTTCAGTTTCACGCCACCGGCCGTCATCTTTACGGATACCAACAAGACCTGAGCGGATCAACAGCTGAAGGACGAATTTAAGCAAGCGAGACGGATTGATAAAAATCCATAATTATAACACAAGGCCACGTTGAAGAAAAAAAATAAATTAAAAGGCTTGTTGGCAGAGCTGCGAATTTCCCTCCGGCATAATAACGTGCAGAGACTGCAGAGCTGTAGAAAACAAATACGATTTAATGACAAAAAAGCATATAGAAATTGTGCAATCGTTGATTTCCTCTTCGTTTGATCACAGATTTCAGGTCGATGCTGTTTTGTTTTGGTTTTGATTTTTTTTTTGTTCACCTCAGAAACTCAAATTCAGCTGAAGGATTAGCCTACTTCTGATGTAGTCAGAAATATCATAGAATTGTTGGATTTATACATTTTGGAAATCATATAAATAAGGGTGAATTATTAGGTAAACCCTCAATAAGGAAAATGCACCGCTGGGCGAATTACAAAACACTGCGTGAAGTATTGCTATGCTTCATTTTTAATGATTGGCAATGAATTATTTAAAAAAGCGTCTCTGACATTGTAAACCGGCTCCAATACATTCAGCTTTTCAAATGCAAAACGTGTGGTGGGAATCGTCCACACTTCGTCTTATCAAAATATGACATTTTCTCCCTCGAAATCCTTCAGTTGGATTTTTGTTTCTCAATGTTGGGATTTTTTTGTTGTAGAGAAATCATCCCCAACTCGTGGATTTCCACCGTAATAATCTGATCAGGTTATTAATCACAGGATTTAAGTGGCACAAGAACACGTGTCTGTGTTTGTGCTTTGGCACAGAATGACAGAGAGAAGGAAAAAAACAGAGCAAACAAACAAACAAACAAACACACACACACACACGCACGAACAAACAAACCAAGCCATAAAAAACCCGATTGGAGATACATCCCACAAAGAGTCGGTGGATGAAGGAGTCATACAGTAGCAGTAGTGGTAGTACCAGCAGTAGTACCCGCAGTACCAGCAGTAGTACCAGCAGTAGTACCAGCAGCAGTACCAGCAGTAGTACCAGTTTATAATCAGAGTTCTTCTTAGTAAAAGGAAGGCAAACAGGGGCCGGATTGCTTTGAGGGTTCCAGCCGGACAGTCTCGGTCTTTCTCTTCACAGCATTTTGGAAAAGTACTGAAATAAGAAACAGCTAAAACAGACTGTAAACAGGCGCACAGAGAGAAAAGCGTCGATGCTCGATTGTTCTCATCATTATTATTATTATTGTTATTATTATTGTAGCTGACACTGCAATCGATTCAGCTCATTAAAACTAATTTATAATAATAATAATATTGATAATATAGAAATAAGTCGGCCGTGGTACAGCAGGTGTCTTCCACCTCGGCCCTCTCCCTCCCTCCCCCCTCCCCCCTCTCCCCCCTCTCTCTCCTCCCTCTCTCGCCCCTGTTGCTTTTGTTTTGATGGAAAGATGGCGTTTATTTACCCACACTGACTGCGACTTATTACCGAGCCCGAAGCCTGGTCGCCCCCCCCCCCCCCGTCCCCCCCGTCCCCCCTGCAGACGCCTCGTGTCCACATCTCACGCTGCCTTTCTCTAACGACACGTTACATAACGACACATTGGCGCGTCGGCCGAAGACGCGGAAAAGCATTTTTTCTCTGATCAATTGTCGCTGTTTTAAAAAAAAATGTTTTTGTGTGTTTGTTTGTTTGTTTGTTTGGTTAGCACGCGCCGGCCGTATTCCAATATGCAGCACGGTGATCCGCGGCATGAACCCGCTCCGCGCGGCTCTCTGCTATGCGTATTTTCAGTGCTCGAGCGCCGCCGCGTCTCCCCGCCGTGTGCGCGTGTCCGCGGGTCCGACGTTTAAACCGGCTTGAGGTCCAGATCCGCGCGCTCCGGCACGCAGAATCAAACGCACACAGGAGGCTTTATTCCTCCTCCGGGGGCCTGTTTTCTCAGGGCAGCGCGCCGAGGTCACTGCACGGGAGTCTGTCCTCCGTGGTGAGGAGGGGTGTCCCCGTACATGTCCTCCCCCCCTGCTATCTGTCCCCCAGCGGGCGTCATCCTCTTCTCCTTCTGCCGCCTGTTACAAAACCAAACCCTCACCACCTCCTTCTCCAGCTGCAGGCTCTCCGCCAGGGAGTTGATCTCCGCGGCTCCCGGCTTTGGACATTTGAGAAAATGGCTCTCCAGAGCCCCTTTGACGCCCACCTCGATGGAGGTCCTCTTTTTCCTTTTTCTCCCCTGCGCGGCGATTTTATCCAGGCTGGTCGGGCTCCCCGAGGTGGAGTCCGCCTCCTCCAGCCACTTGTTCAACAGGGGCTTGAGTTTACACATGTTCTTGAAGCTGAGCTGAAGCGCCTCGAACCTGCAAATGGTGGTCTGAGAAAAAACGTTCCCGTAGAGCGTCCCGAGGGCCAGACCCACGTCCGCCTGGGTGAAGCCCAGCTTGATGCGTCGCTGCTTGAACTGTTTGGCAAACTGCTCCAACTCATCGGAGGTCGGCGTGTCCTCGTCCGAGTGGTCCTGGTGGCCCCCGTGCTGCTGGTGGTGGTGCGAGAGGGGCTGCTGCTGCTGCTGCTGGTGGGCCCCGGGGCCGCCCCCGTGTTCGCTGAGGTGCGGGCTGTGGCTGTGGTGGTCGTCGTCCCGCAGCGGGTGGTGATGCATCGCCCCTTGCTCCCCCCCTGGCATCAGTCCGAAGCCGGACTGGGAATACACCAGGCTCTGGCCCTCAGACGTCGCCATGCCGGGGATGTGCGTGGCGGCTGTGCTGGTTCGCCATGCTCTGGCGTCGTGATGTGGCTGCTGGTGCGCGAGGTGAGGGTGTCGCTGTTGCTGCTGCTGCTGCAGACTGCTGGAGTTCTGCAGCTCCTCTCGGTCACTGTCGTGCAGCACGGGCTTCACGTCCTGCTCTCCGAGGGGACTCGATGGCCACGGCGCCCCGCCGTCGCCGTGAGACAGCGCCGTGATCCACTGATGCGCGTGGCTGAGCGGATGCCCGCCGACCGGTAACGTGCCGTAGTCGCTCTGGAGCAAGGTGTGCGCGTCCCTGTACGCCGCCGCCTGCTGCATGCTTCCGGAGTCCGAGTGCGGCGGCGGCGGCGCGCTGCTGGGGGTGGCGAGGACGCTGTAGTGGTTGGACGTTGCGGTCGCCATAACTCTCGGAGCCGGAGTGATGGCCGGAGTTGAAAGCGAGGCTGCCTTTGACAGTAACTCTTTTGCGCCACGGGGCAGATAGGCGTCTCTCTCCAGCATCTCCCGGGCGCGGTGCCAAGGGGACGCAGAGGCGCGCACCTGTGGTCCGCCTCGCTCCGCTCTTTATTGGCCAAGAACGCTTGACAGATGTGGTTACCCCTGACAGCACCCCGCTCATTGGTCACGGGAGATTGTACAGAAACCCCAATCACTCTGCCCAACAGTCCTAGCAGCCTCGCTGCGTGCGCGAGTGCAAAGTGGAGGGGGGCGCTGGGCCGCCGACAGTAAACAGAAGAGGAAACTAGCTCATATGAAAGAGGTGGGGGGAGTTGATAGTCGACGTTGATCTCGGTCAGTGGGTCACGTTCGGTAGTTTCGTGCGTCAAACCTATGCGTAAAAGTTGCAAAAGCCACACATTGTTTGCGCATTATTTGTTGGAATAACAACAAATGTCCCCAGAACATTCAAAACGACGCGTCCCGCTCTCGCGCATCGCAAGCACCGAGTTTGGGGCATCTTTGAACAATGAACCAGTGAGCAGTGATCCTCGGGAGAAGCGTACAGCTGCCTCTCCGCCCTCAGGACGCTGTCCAGAGCGAAGGGGCCGCGTGCTTCCAGGGCCTCTGCCCGTTGCCATGGCGAGCGCGCTGAATGGAACAACAACGCCCACGTCACAGCTGCGGCTCGCTGCTTCTTTTCGTTCCCTTCCAAAAGGCTCATTGGGGCCGCGCGCTCGGCCGCCGGGACAAATAATGGGGGCGAGCGGAGAGGGCAGCTCGGGGCTAAAGAGAGGAGGCTGAAAGAATGGACCCCTCGGCCCTCCATTGAGCCCCAGCGGACCCCCGTCCACCTGCTTGTTGGGTAAACTTTGAGACAGATGCACACACAGTGGCACGCGAGGCCCCGTGGCCCGGACGCACGGAGACGGAGCCGCGGGCCGAGGACGAAGTATGTTCCCTCAGGATGGAGAAGGTTTGGTGCTCCTTTCTAAAAAGGATGCAAGTGGATAAATACAACACAAATGATGGCCTTATGAGATGTGATGCATTATTTTATTATTTATTTATAAAGCAACTATCAGCTTCTCTTTCAAACAGTTAATTCTCCTCTTCTCTCAGATATAAACTTGGTCCCCCCCCCCCCCCCCCCCCCCCCTCTGGGGGTCCCTTCAGCAACTATTGAGGAGATGTGATTTTATTGGTTCAAAGTGGGACAACGGCTGTAAAACATAACAGCGATTAAAAGGTTGTAGGAACCCGTTTTACCTTTAGGCAGCGGCGCTCTTTATCCTTCGCTACCAAATTAAATATGTGTGTTTTCTGTTTTGGTCGGCGGGGGCAAATTTAAGGTCCCTGCCAGACCCGATAACGACCATAACAAGGGGAAAGAGATAAGTTAATTGATTAATACTTTGTAATGAAGCCGAGGATGCACAGACATAAACCGACGCACGTTGAGGGATCCAAAGAACACTGGATTATGATCAGGGTGTAATTCTGAGAATTACCAAATGTGTCGCCGGGGGCTCTGGCAAGCCGTGTGGTGGGAGAGGCAAAACATATTAGCCTAATAGACTAATATGCAAACTACTGGCTGCCCAATTACGAGGCTTAATAACGCATAAACGATGCGAATCCTGTTCTTACGAGACGAGGAGGCTGCTGCTAATTCAGTGGAAGGACCGGCTCTGCTGTCAGCACCAGCAGCGAAGAATCCCTCCTTCTGCATTCAAGAGTGAGAGTTAATGATGAAGAATCTGAGCGTTAAATTAACAGTAATTATATGGCCCCACTGCTGTAAAGATTCAATTTCTTCCCCAGTCTAATGGGCCTAAGTGTCCCTGTGCGCACGCAGAACTCTGTATGAGATGTTTATGATCCAAACACACGCAGACGGAACAAACACAAACACGCGCAACGCCAGCGTCTGCGGCTTCCTTCATTTTAAGTGATTTAAACCTTATTCGTAATGTGAGAAGTCAGTATGAATAGTGCAACTCCCTCGTTTATGTGAACGTGTATATTGGCAAGCAGACCGGTATTGTGGTGGCTTTCACTTTCTCCTGACCAGTGTGTTACTGCCCCCCCCCCCCCTGTGGGAACACCAACGTAGGAGTAACTGGGGCAGGGGGGCTTCTTTATGCTGCTGGACACAGGGAGATAATGGCCATTCCTCCACAGCTGGCCCAAACAATCAAAGGCAGAGGGGGCTCCGAGGATTCCAGCTTTAACCAGACCATTGTCTGGGATAATTACATCTGAATGCAAGACCCCAAGAACTCACCTCCCCCCCTGAGCAAAACCTGCACAGAATACCCCAAACAGCCCTTCGGGGGTGAGGGAGTGTGCACAGTGACAAGGCACACACACCGAAATAAACTCTGAGCTCCTTCATTACACCTACACGTAAGCACGCGCACACGCACACACACACACACACACACACACACACACACACACACGCACACACACACACGCACACACTCGTTCAGTACTTCTACACACTCACATCTCATCAAAGTGATGTGTCTCTCGCATGTGGCACTCAGCATTAGATCAGACCTCAGCCTGCTTGCTCTCAGAAGAGATGAGGAGGCCTTAGAGGACTTAGAGGTTGAATAGAAAACCCAGTGAAGAGCCTTTTCCCAATGCCCCCCCCCCCAATACCCCACCTCCCATAATCCCAATCTATGCGCTCCCTCTGCGACCAAAACCACCGGTTCCATCTGCAGCCGGAACGCAGAAGCCTCGGCTGGCCGTTGGTGTCTGTGGGATCCGCAGAGCGAGTGTCCTCTTCTGGTGCTCCATCTTCAGAAGACACGTCCAACCCGTGTCCTCACGCTCGCCGATACATTGATTTCTTCAAACATTATGCGCACTGCGGCGTTCGAGAGAGAGAGAGAGGGAGACAGGGAGAGAGACAGAGAGAGAGAGAGACAGAGAGAGAGAGACAGAGAGAGAGAGAGAGAGAGAGTTGTGTGAAGAATTCCTAAAAACACCCTGGACATCCCTGAAACAGTCGGCCGTTGCTGACAGGTTGAACGGGAGTTTTAAGTTGCAGTACTTAAAGCGGTTTGTAGGAGCGTTTAAAAGTGAAGTTTCAAAAAGCATTTATAATTTTAATTTAGCAGTTGCCTGAACAAGGAAAGCGATTTGAAAGATAATTGACAAAGTAACAAATTCAGAATTTTAAGAGCCAGAGATCGTTTGAATACAATGTGATTTATAAGTTGGTAAAAAACAAACAGTTCTTTTAGTTGATGCGAAGCTGAAAGTTACTTTTAAAATGCTAAATGTGTACATGCAGAAGTCAGAGCACAACAAGCCAAAGTCAGTCGAGAAATACCAGCAGTAAAGCAGCTGAAATGAGAGTAAAATGTGGATGAAGTGTCAGTCGGTGCTCATTTATCATTTGTGGAGCTGTTGGGGGGGAGAGGGGGGGAGATGGGGGGGGGAGAGGGGGGAGATGGGGGGGGGTGGGGGGGTGGAGGGTGTTCGCTGTAAAGAGTGTTATTGTAAGTAAGTGCAATGCACACAGAAGAGAATCCAACCAACCTCGTTATCGCTCCTCTTTTAGCTTGTAGGTGTGAGTTAAGCTTTGTGCGCTTACTTACGCGCCTTTTCCCCCCTGTATATGCGTGTGCGTGTGTGTGTGTGTGTGTGCGTGCGCGTGTGCGTGTGTGTGTGTGTGTCTGTGACAGTTTCAGGGTTATGAGGTCTCACTGGTGCTCAGTTTAGCATTGATTTATTCTCTTTCTCCAATTTATTTCCCCTTCGCCTGATCTGCCTCTGGGAGGACAAATGGAGGAGAAACGCCACGCACAGTAACCATCCCTCACAATCTCCCTCTCACACACACACACACACACGCACACACACACACACACACACACACATGCACACACGCAATACACACAGCGACACATTTTCCCAGAAGCAGAAATGTACTCATATGTGTATCTCTGTTGGGGTGAACCAGATGCTGACACACACAGACACACACACACACACACACACACACACACACATACACACACACACACACACACACACACACACACACAGAATCAACGCTGAGGTTTCGTTTCTCGTGGTACTGGACGTACTCTCTCAGTGACCATTAAGGAGAACTATAAAATTCACAACACTTCCCAACTCCCGAGGCACCAGGACTCCTGGAAGACTTCCCATGTTGTCCCATATAACGGCCCCCAGAGACCCCATAAAGACATAAAGAGACGCTCCCCACCTGGGTGAGTGGTCATAACTCACGTGCAGGTATATTTTCACCGTGACATCGCTGTCGCGGTGCACAGATTCTTCCCCGCTCCCGGTTTATAACGTCCAGACAGGAAAAGCATGAGCGCCGTCATATTGAACAGCATTGCCTTGGTGGTGGAGGGGGGGGGGGGGGGGGGGGGGGGGGCGTGTGGCTTAACACCTCTGCCCACCTGTCTCTTTTGGGGCGTAATAACAAACCTCTCCCCTTTTTTTCTACCCAATTAGAAAAAAAGCACATTAGAAAGAGGGGAGCGAGGGCCGGGAGGAGGGGCAGGTACAGGCCGTTAAACCCTCTTGAAAGCTCAGCGCCCTGATCAATAGTCTTGGACCAAGTGGGAATTAAAATCAGCCTAAGTCTGTCCCAATCGATACTGATGGCTCACCCCGGGGTTAAAACAGGAGTAAATCTCCATACACGTCCACGCACAAGTCGGCACCATGGACCCACAGAACAGATAAATCTGAAGCTATCCATGCAAATGGACACACAATGGGTCAGCGTGCGAGTGTGGTCGATATGAATGAGCGCTGCTGCACAGCCAGGCGTGTCCACGTGAACACGCCGTGCGTCTAGTTGGGGGATCGAGGCAGTAAACTTGGGCAAGTGAACGTCTCGTAAATGCACAAACAAGTGTGCGGTTATACTCACAGAGGAGAACGTGACCAAGGGAGCTGAGACGCGTGATCGGCTGCTTCACACCCCAACAGAGGACGGGCATCACTGCTCCGATTGATCATACGAGCTCAGGTCTGCTTGTCAATCACCAATAATCAATGTATCTATGGACACACAGCAGCGAGGGCAAACACAGATTTATACGATTCGAAACCACTCATGTCTGTAGCGCTGAATATGGAGCTGTGGTTAGCCTAGCTTAGCACAAAAACTACCCTACCACAACTAATCATTTTAACGCATAATTAATGGTTTGACTTGAGCTTCAGCAGTGCTGCTAGGTGGCTTTTGGATAGAGGCAGGCTAGCTGTTGCCTAGCTATGCTAAGCCATGCTATGCTACGGCAGTGGCGCACGGAGTAGTGAGGGTGCACCAGGAACCGCGAGGTTGGCGGTTTGAACCCCAGTTGCTCCGTTCATATCGACGTGTCCGTGAGCAAGACACGGAACTGCTCCCCCGGCTAAACGACATGTAATGTGAGCTCCACAAATGAGGATAAAATCAATTTTCTTATCTATCTCTCAGCCAAAAAGCTGACATTGATGTTAAAGGCGTCATCAGTGATAAATGAACTCGTGTCTAAATACATTTTGTGTCTGTGCTGTTTGCACAACGACAAAACACATCAGTTCTGCAAAAGGCACGTTTTCCGCTTTTCACTCAAATGTTGATTTAAAATCGAGCTTCTTTTTCGTTAAATGCCCCGATGCAATTTACAGCGTTCGACACAATCTTCATAACGAATGTCTCTCGTGTTCGTGCGAAAAGCGTCGTGCATCGCGAATCGCCGAAGCGGAACGATCAATTGGCCACTCCGAAGACTCGCAGGTGCAAACGCTAGTTACATAGATTGGCCAATTACAAATGAGAGCAGCTAAGGGGAGCTCTCCGGTGCTGGAGATGAACGGATAGCAACAAGGGAAGCAGATATAAAGGGAGAGGGTGTGAGGAAGAGGAGGAGTAGGACGGCAAACACAAAGAGGAAGAGGCAGTTGCACCTTGAATGGAGGTCTGGGTCAAACATTTGATGCTGGTCACCTCACTGACACGCCTTTTATCTGCAGTTTCAAAGTGAGGACACAAAAAGCGAGCTGCTCATTGCTCTTGTGTCCAAGTGCAATTTCCCCTTTCTACTAATTCTAAAGAAGAAAAGGTTTTACACAGTAATTGTGTAAAGATTACATCTTCCTCAACTGATGTTTGGAAAGCGAGGTGTTCATCTTCCACAGAAATGTGGGCTGATTTAAACATAGACTTAAATGTGTGGTGACATTTATTCAAATAATGTATATGCATACTAAGATGTGCACCTTTACTATGTAAGCCCCTTACTTCTGCGTAAGCCTTTTAAATAAAACATCACAAAGCCCCCCCCCCTCGCCCCTAAATGACTACATGTTCCGAGGTCACGCTCAAGGTCAGAACGCGCAATGAGTCACACCGGACTCTAATGGCGTGAGGCTCTACTTTTACCACAAATACATTTAAAAGTCTTGTCTTGAAACGAAGCCAAGATGTGGGGATCGAACTGAGACGGATGGGGGGAGAGACCTCGGGGGCAATAATGGTTGTTCTCAGAGGGGTAATCAAACTAATCCCTGTCTTCTGCTCTCACTCGTTTTCACACGAGCACAAATGACACATCTGTCTTTCTCCCCCTTTATTCAAGCCCTCCGTGTACTTTGCAGAGACGGCGTTCAGGGAACGACGTTCGTAAGACGCTCTGTGTTTCCTGCCTCCAGTAACCAGCACGCAGATTTACTCAAATTAATTAGTGTCTCTCAGCGCGCGGAATGTGTGTGACTTCCACTGAACGTACGTAGAAACACAGCACGGACAAAGCCGCGTCCACATGATTATTTCATATTTCCAGGGCTGTATTTCTTCGTGTTATTCCCCTTGATGCTCAGGAAATTACGCATACAAATGTAACCGTTGCTCTGAGTGGCAGATGCACAAAAGCCAACGTTGCTTTTCGTGTAGGAGCGCTGCTTCACACCCCCTCCGTGCATTTCAAATGGGTTTCGCCAATTGCGAGGCATAATTCAGGCTGGAGGAAAAACAGCGGCGCTACTCTTGGAGGCAACCTAGCCAATTAATTTGCAGCTCAGATCTCAAAGCCTCACTGGAGAGGTGCTAGGCTACATACTGCTCGGCTAATTTGTGTGGCCGGCTCTGTATTAAATATATGCGCGGGGCTAATTTGGTTAGTGGCGTAGCCCGGTAGCTGTGGCGCGCGCGGCGCTAGCCCCCATTAGCGATGCCGCCGCCGTCAGCGGAGATCAACACAAGTCGAGGCAGAGTCCGCTTCTTCTTGTTGCATAAAGCAAACAAAATTAAATTTACTCGGCTAAATGAAAGTGTCGGGCTAAAATGTGAATCTCTGTCTGTCCGTCCGTCTCTCTGAGGGATAAATTACTCCAGAATCATGAAAGAGTGAAAAGAATTTCGGAGCGAGAGGAAAAGAGATGTTTTCGTCAAGTGGGACCCGAACAGTCCCAGCATGCTCCTGGGACGCCGCGTGTCTCCGGCGTGTCGTCAGTCTTTATCTGATTTTGTCTTTCGGGGAACGTCTCTTTGCCCGTTCGATGTGTGTATTTACAACACGTGGGTTCAGCCTCATTTACAAAGAAAAGACAAACGTCTGTGTACAGAAAATACAAAAAACTGAGTTTTTTTCCCAGTTTTACTTTGATTCTAAATGAAACCCAAATCCTCCCCCAGACGGACATCTTCTCTGACTGAAGATGTTCAGATCAGAGGTGACGGATCCTCGAGCGTCTCCTCATTGTCGTTCTCATTCTTACTGCATGTGAAAGGGAAGCAGCCGCAGAGAGATTGAGCTCCTCGCAGCGCAGAGCCAGTCTGTGAAAAAAGGAAAAAAGGTCCGCTTGGCTGTTCCTATTGAACTTGACCTGCGGGCCAGATCAATGTGTGTGTGTGTGTGTGTGTGTGTGTGTGTGTGTGTGTGTGTGTGTGTGTGTGTGTGTGTGTGTGTGTGTGTGTGTGTGTGTGTGTGTGTGTGTGTGTCAGTGCGCACTGCCAGATCAATGTGTCTCCGTGTGCCACGGAATGAGAGAGCACACTGATTACCCAGGGGTGGCGGGAGGGAGGGGGGGGGTGAGAGGATGGAGGAGGAGGTTGATGATACCGAGGGGAAGGAGGGAGGGAGGGAAGGGGGGAGGGGGGGAGGGAGGGGGTGGATGAGATGGAGCAGAGGACAGAGCTGAGACCAGGATCAGGAGGGGAGCTCGGCTCATTTCATTTTCATTTTCCCTTCATTTCCCCGCGAGCCGAGCGTCGGGCCTCCACACGGGGGGGGGGGGGGGGGGTCCGCAGCCAGATGGCATAGATCAGTAGATCAGTCGGGAAATAGCAACACAATCTGAATGGAATGGGATGTTTGGGGGTCCGCGATCCACACTCCTTCCTTTCCACGGGAGCACCTGTATTCCTTCATGGAGACGTCAGATGTCTGCGTTTTCACCCCCCGTCGATCTTGTTTTACCCGAAGAGCACTAAGGGCCCAATCCTCCCCACCGCGGGGGGGGGGGGGGGGGGGCTCCTCTCATCCCTCTCGTCACTGGCAGTTCTGTTTGCAAACCCCGGCCAAGTCCAATCAGCACGTAGCCGGTGTGAAGTGCGTCTCCGTGTGGGTCGGAGAGGGCGATCGGGTTCAGAGTGGAGCTGTTGGGTTATGTTCCATCTGTGGGTGTGTATGTGAGTAAATATACTAATGCATGAGAGTGTCGTGGTTCTTGTGGTTTGTGTGCGCTGGGGGCCAGCAGACCATTTTAAAACAGTTCTCAGCAGTTTCCAGATTTGGTGTTTAATGAATATGAAAGAGGACGTGAGAGAGACCAGAGAACGAGAGCACCTTCGTTCATGCCAAAGATTTAAGTTCACACCTTCACCTGCAATGAAGAGCTGCAAAGCGGCAGCACTTTTCAAAGAAATTGAACTCTTAACTTCCTTCCTCTAAAGGGCCTTCATGCGTTCAAGCATTGACAAGCAGAGAAATACACAATGGTGCCAATTTTACAGCAGAAAAGGAGTTATTGAATTCTTGATGTAAGGTTATTCTGCTCCTCTGTGAAGAGGAAACATATGGGAGAAGACGAGGACGCCAGGATGCTGCAGCAACGCGGTGGTTCTAACGTGGCTCTTTGTGGGATGAGCAATGATGAACGCGATGCTTTTACGTACGCAAACTGTGCACGCTGGTGCGTTCTCTGCAGCACGTCTGATTTCAAACATGAAGTCAGACGCCGCGTTGATGGATTACTTCATTTTAGATGAAACCTCTCAAATAGGCGAATGCTTACGGTTTAATACTGTAAAACAACTAAGCTGGAACACCGACATCAGTCTTCAATGATCTACTGAAAGTTGGTACAAACCCAAATAACCTCTAAGCTTCAATTCATGTCACCAGAAGTGGTTTAAAATCTGCTCTTTTTATGGACAATCAAAATGTGTTTGTGCATGTGAAAAAAATAAAAGCGTTCCTCGCTGTTGCTTTCTGCCGATTGGAGTTTTATTGAGGCTGTTACGAGTCCACGTTGTGTGTGATCTCAGGACGCGCACACACACACACACACACACACACACACACACACACACACACACACAGGGTCGTGCAAAGCTTCAACTCTGGTATGTTTTATGAGCTTGAGTTTTCTTTTCACCACACAGCTGCAATTCAGTGTCCCGAGAAAACAAAGCGCGGCGACTTGTGCGTGCGTGCGTGCGTGTGTGTGCGTGTGCGTGCGTGTGTGTGCGTGTGTGTGTGTTTGTGCGTGTGTAGCTGTCATTGCAGTCCGTAGCCGGTTCTCTGACTCGTTCCCTCTCCAACACATGCTGATAGACACTCATATTTCCTGTGGTAACAAGCGTGAAAATGGCCTCATAAATCCAAAGTGGTTCTACGGAGACGACGTCAGCGGCCTAAAGAAGATGTATTATGTAAATAAAACAACAGGCCATCAGTAACGCCGCCGCCACATCATAATGACTCCGTGGGAGACTTATAGGGGAATACGGCAACAGTTCGATTAGGCGAATTGCTCCGTGTGTGTGTGTGTGTGTGTGTGTGTGTGCGTGTGAACCCCTACGCGGACAATCCTCTGCTACATAATTTGATATTCCATCATAAGTCTCCATCCCAGCGTGCTGTGGATCTGCAGCCTGCTACGGTCCAACGATCTGTCAGCAGAGCAAAGGGAAGCCGGGCCAATCCACTTCCTAGTGTCAAACACACACACACACACACACACACACAGCAGTCACACATTTATTAAAGGTGAAGGAGCGTGGAAAGGTGTGAGTGTGTGTGTGTGTGAGAAAAGAGTGTGAAAATGTGCATATGAACATAATGCAGAATCTCACACACAGTGTTCAGAGGCGGCTACAGTGGTACTTTGATACATAAAACAAAACACACACACACACACACACACACACACACACACACACACACGCCCGAATGGCTCGCCTCCGACCCCTGATGGATTGGCTGCACTCCTGCCGTGACAGACGAGCGATGGATGGAGAACTGAGAAGATGAAGGGAAGAAAGGGTCGGAGGGTGTGTGTGTGTGTGTGTGTGTGTGTGTGTGTGTGTGTGTGTGTAAAGAGCTGAGTGCAGTGTTCTCGGTGCCAGTGAGGATCTTACATGAGGCCAAGCAGATCATTTCCTCCTCCGCAGCACGTGTCATTTCCACTAAACAAACATCACTTCTGTGGACAGGAGAGAGGCTGGAGGCCAGCGCCCTCCTCCTCCTCCTCCTGCTGCTGCTGCTGCACCTCCTCCTCCTCCTGCTGCTGCACCTCCTCCTCCTCCTCCTGCTGCTGCTGCTGCTGCACCTCCTCCTCCTCCTCCTCCTGCACCTCCTCCTCCTCCTCCTGCTGCTGCACCTCCTCCTCCTCCTGCTGCTGCTGCACCTCCTCCTCCTCCTCCTCCTGCTGCTGCACCTCCTCCTCCTCCTCCTGCTGCACCTCCTCCTCCTCCTCCTGCTGCACCACCTCCTCCGCAGCACGTGTCATTTCCACTAAACAAACATCACTTCTGTGAGAGAGGCTGGAGGCCAGCGCCCTCCTCCTCCTCCTCCTCCTGCTGCTGCTGCACCTCCTCCTCCTCCTCCTCCTGCTGCTGCACCTCCTCCTCCTCCTCCTCCTGCTGCTGCTGCACCTCCTCCTGCTGCTGCTGCTGCACCTCCTCCGCCTGCACCTCCTCCTCCTCCTCCTGCTGCTGCTGCACCTCCTCCTCCACCTCCTCCTCCTCCTGCTTCACCTCCTCCTCCACCTCCTCCTGCACCTCTTCCTCCTCCTGCTGCACCACCTGCACCACCTCCTCCTCCTCCAGGTGTGTGTGGGAACAAAAAGTACAGGATCTAAAATGAATGTAGAAGTAATCGTTTGCTTGATGGACCAAACAAGAACGTTGAATGACGAGTGCAGCCCGTTAGAACACTTCTTATTGTCTGTGGAACGTCGTCGTTATCGTGGGACCAGGAAGACGTTTCCCCCGTGAATCACGCCAGAGTTGCGTTACGGATTCTTCACGTTATCGACTGAAAAGGACGAGGTTTCGTGAAGGTGCCACGTTTGGGGTAAATTGCTGTAGCGCAGAAGAAGGTGATCATGTGATCATCACGTTGTGCGTTAAAGTTGTTTCAGGTGATGTGCACGGTTTGATTTCATCATCTCACAAATGCCTGAAACCACACACACACACACGCACATGCACACACACACACACACACACACACCCAGTGAGCCTCTCATGAAGCGAAACAAACACACATTTAATGGTTTCAGCTTCTTGAAGAGGGATTTCTAGCCTTTCTCTGTATTGTATGAAGCCTTAAGTTGGTATATTTTATTTGGCCCCAGACGAGCTCATGATGCGATCGGGATGCGTCACCACGTCCTGACAACAAGAAAACGAAAATGACTGAAAGCGAAGAATCCCGGCGGCCTACACGTTAACACACAATAAGCGCATTTCGTGTCGGCGGTGACAGTCGGCTTTCAGACAAATTAAAAAATGTCCCCCAAACAGAATCGACCCTTAATGTGCGTGTGCGCCTGCATGTGACCTGCATGTGAACATGCGTTTCCTGTCACTGCTGCAGCGAGTATCCACGTCAGGCATCGTGTCAGACATGATTCGTGTTTTCCAACCAGGAGTGTGTGCAAACCGCCAATTACGTTGGCTGCTAATTACACACTTAAAGACGTAATTAGGCCTGCCTGTCCCACCGCTACACAAAGCGGTATCACACAGTGCACCGGGAGGGAGAAGGTTCACACACACAAGCAAGAAAACACGCACGCGCGCGTGTCTTAATTAACATATTAATTGTGCACACTTAACATATATGGAAGCCAATTGGGGCAACAAACATAATGGGTCGTTATTGGCTTTACGTGCTACGGGTGGAGTTTCCACAATGGAGAATTAAGATAAATACATGCAAACGAATAAATCATCTTCATCACTTTAACAACACAAATGTCACGTGAGAGAAACATGCTGCAAATGAATGAAACACAAGGTCCTCGGTGTCAGATACTAGGAGATAATGGACAAACCCTTCGGGGGCTTGTTTGTCATCACGTTCGTACTGCGCTCAGAAACCAGTGGGTGCAGACTTTTGTTGTGTCGGAGTTTTGTAGAGTGCGTTTTTATGTGAGTATTTGTTGTTCAAAGTAGCAGATTTAATAACATGTTGTTGTTTTTTTGTTTTCCTCAACCTCCAAATATGAGTTCAGATGCTTGAGAACAGAAAAACAAAGCGGCTAACATTAGCTCTCGTTGTTCCCAGCTGTGTACTTACTGGTCGAGCAGTTTGTCTCAACATCTGGAAATGTTCCCGCCTTAAAACCTTAAAAGTCCTGAAAGACAAACAGCAGCTGGAGGGAAATCAGGGACAGAATCAAGCGGAAACACCTGATCGGTACAGCGAGAAGCGCCGCGGCCTCCGAGCTACAAGAGGAACGAGGCTTCGCCTGAACCTCCAGATACGTCTCCTGTGTGTGTGTGTGTGTGTGTGTGTGTGTGCGTGTGTGTGCGTGTGTGTGCGTGTGTGTGCGTGTGTGTGCGTGGACTTAACAGACCTCACTCTCTAGCTGGCTGCTTAAGAATCCAGTCACATCTCCTGCTAGCAGGCAGGCAGTAAGGCGCTTTCACGCTCACAGGTTTGCTTTGGTTGGGTCTAATACCCCCTTCTCCCCCCTTCTCCCCCCCCCGCGTGTGTGTGTGTGTGTGTGCCGAAATCAGACCGTATGTGTGTCTTACTCACGACTTCTTTGTTTCTTTACTACTGTTGTGTGCGACAGTTGTGCGTTTGTGTTTATGCAGTGTGTGTGTGTGTGTGTGTGTGTTGGCTCTCAGCGGCACTGATAAACCCACTTAGACTCTCCCCTGATCTCTCTGCTCTGGGCTGGCAGCCCCCTGTCTTGGCTGACACACACACACACACACACACACACACGCGAGCGCGCACACACACACACACACACACACACACACACACAGAGCCCTCTGCTTTAGCTGCTAGCTGATCTGTGACGGCCTGCCACTCAAACGCAGCTCCGCTGAGACGCTGCACAAAGGAGGGCAGGAGGAGGGAGGCGAGGAGGAGGTGCTGGTTGGGTGCAGGGGGAGAAGGGGGGAGAAGGGGGGAGAGGGGGAGAGGGGCACAGGGGGGTATCAGTGTCTTCCTTGCGGGTGCCTGCTAGCTGCCGCTCTCTGGCTGTCTCCTTATCTCACTACTCCTCACTCTCCTCCACCTGACTGGCTTTGGCAGCAGCTCCTCACTGCCCACCTCCCCTCCCCTTCTCCCCCCTTACCTCCCCCTCGTCCCCCAGTACACTTCCCCCCCCCCTTCTCAATATTTTCCTCCTGTCTTTCCATCCTGACGCTCAGTTCATCGCTCTCGTTCACTCGATGTGAAGACTAAAGATGAAAGCGAGACTGCAGAGGGGGAGAAAGGGGGAGAAAGGGAGGCGCAGCGCGTCATGGAGACGTTTTAGTAAAAGACTTCACCGTACGGAACAGATCCCGGTTTGACGGTGAAATGTATGGCCGAACACGAGCCCCGATGAATGCTGAACTTCACGCTGTTATAATGTGTAAATGTTAGTTCAAACATCTGTGTGGAAAATCAACACCATCGTGTTTCATTAGGAGGAAAACGGCCAAACTATTCAGTGTGAGTGGAAGCTTCTTTATGTGTTTGGCCAGAAGGAGAAAGATAAAGCGAAAGGCACAGAGCAGGAGAACAGGCCAGTGATCCCCAACGCGACTCACGACAAAGTTGGCGATCGAGTAAAGAGACAAAGGAGAAAAAAGCGCCGGCTCAGCAATATGGATTTTGGTCCCCAGGTGAGTGAAGACGGAGAGAACTTCTCCATCAGCACCTCGAGTGCCGCCGATATTGCTGAGTCACCATCGCCGGGCTACCGCGGCTGCAGGACGACGAAACGGAGCCCAAAGCCCAAAACATCATCGGCGCCATTATTGCCTCGCCGGCCTCATCGTCACGACGGCGGAGGATCAAACCCGGAGGAAGAAAACATGCACTTTGTGAATGAATCAAACTGTCGGTGCGGTTTATTCCTCCCAAAGCCCAGCGGGAGCCGCCTCGGGCTGTTGGGCATCTTTCCCAGCGCCAGTCGCACACCTGCCGCCGGCAACAACACAAAGTACTACGCAAAAGTCTCTCCTTGCTTCCTCTTTTCTCTCCTTTTAGTTTCTAATTAAACACAAGTAGAGGGCCGAGGAAACCTGCTTCTAATTACACAGTCGCTGCTCCTCTCTCTCTCTCCCCCCTCTCCCTCTGTCTCTCTCCCTCTTTCCTCCCTCTGTCTCTCTGCTCGTATCCTTCTCCCCTTGTCCTCTCTCTCCTTTCTCTCTTTCCTCCCTCTTCTCCGAGCTGGAGCTCCGCCAACAGCCTGTGGAATCACTTACCAGCAAGCACGACGGGGAGAGGACACACACACACACGCACACACACACACGCACACGCACACGCACACGCACACGCACACACACACACACGCACACACGCACACACACACGCACACGCACACGCACACACGTGCACGAACGGAAGGAATCACATGCACACACACACACACACGTGCACGAACGGGAGGAATCACACACACATGCACACACACACGTGCACAAACGGGAGGAATCACACACACACACACACGTGCACGAACGGGAGGAATCACACGCACACACACACACACGTGAGGAATCACATGCACACACACATGCACAAACGGGAGGAATCACACACACACACACGTACGGGAGGAATCACACGCACACAAATGCAGACTTGCAAACACGCATGCTGGTCTCAGTGGAAACATCCCGACATGCTCGCGCTTAACAATTTAGCGCCTTTGCGTTCCCACTGTGTGCGTGTGTGTGTGTGTGTGTGTGTGTGTGTGTGTGTGTGTGTGTGTGTGTGTGTGATCAGCTCCCTAATGAGAGGGAACAGTAATCATATCTCCCACTGACACAAACACAATCACAACATCTGCATCTAATGCAGCCCGCCCACTCAATCCCCCCCCCACACACACACACACACACACACACACACTCTTCCAATGCACAAAAGCTTCCCTCCCTCTCTCCTCCCCCCCGCCTCTCCCCCCTCTTGCATCTTTCACCTCAATCTTCTGCCTCTCCTTCCACCTCTACGTGTTCCTTCCTTCTCATCTCGGCCCCCTTTTTTTCTCCCTTTCTGAAAGGGAGAAAACCGACATGTAATACATGGAGATAGAAAGCTGGGGGCCGACATCCCCTCTGCTCCATCTCCCCCTCCATCTCCCCTCTCCTCTCCATCTTAATCCAGCACACTCTTATTTAAGCGTGTTCTTTTGGCGGGGGGGGTCGGGGGGGGGGGTTGCAGCAGCAGCAACACTATAATTCAGCAGCGGTTTGTCCAATCCATCACAGGGACAACGCACACACACACACACACACACACACACACACACACACACACAGACACACACACACACCGCCGCCTCGCATCACCTGCAGGCGAGTGTGTGCCCCCCCCCCCGATAACACAGAGTGTGGCATAAAGGCTCGCAGTCACATCCTCAGAGGAAACGCACAATGACGGGAGGAGTGGCGGCAGACAGAAGCGTGCAGCTCCAGCTAAAGTATCTGGACAGCAGGAGTGGGCGGGACACAGAAGCCCCCTCTGCCGCAATCAAGCCCGTGTCACCATCTGGACGCCATTTTAAAACCATCAGTTCTGGCTCCCCACGTAAACAAGGGCGCGACCCCAAACATGCTCCCCTCACTAAATGGGCTCTTTCTGGCAGCTGCAGAACCCCAAAATGGCCGACCTCGCGGGGTGAGGACTGGAGCCAGAATGGCTGAATCTGTTCTTCATTACTGCAGCATTTCTCACTGTGTACGAGAGACTTTATCCAAAATGTGTTAGCAGGAGGTTCACCGTTCCAGCGCATTGAGGATGGATGACTGAAGGAAAAGAGCCGTCTGGTTCAATTAAATTGGACATTTGTACCAATCTGGAGACATTTGTTTTTATACAGAACCGAGTGGCTATTTCAAAAGACATAATAAATATATTTAACAAGGTATAAATGTGGATTATAATCTCAGATTTGTATGTAATCTGAATCCGAATCGTGCTTTCATATAAAGATCAGGGCTGCAACTTAAATCATTTTAACATTAGGATTTTTGATTGATTTGACAATTTGCATAAATACTGTGAAGCGATTTCGCGAAGCCAAAGTTTTAAGCTTCTATTAACACCTGTTCTTTTATTACCTGCAGCGTAAAATGATTGATTCATTTCAGGTAAGGGCAGAAATATCAGCATTTTCATTGTCGGACGCTTTTGTTAGTTTCATAAAAAATGAATTAAAATGAGATTTAGTTCAATATTACAATAAAATAGGAAGCTGCATTTTAGAAACATACGCACCGTCAAAATGATATTCTTGCTATAAAACGGCAACAAAACAAACCTCCTTCTAAAAAAATAAGCGTTAGCAATTGTTGCCGTTCCCCGAGCAGGTTAACTGTAATTTGCATTCAGATTAACGGAAACAAATAAGCAAACGGGGCTCATGAAAGGCAGATTATTGAGAATTATGATGTGTTTACATGGGCGCAGGACGGCGATGGAGAGAGTGTGACAGAACAGAGGGAGCGTGTCAGAGGGACGGGTGTATTCCTGTGGGGGAGAGTGTGTGTGCGCGTGTGTGTGAACATGTGTGTTTGAGAGCAACACAAAGGGAAACAGTTGAAGATCTGATGCAAAGTTCACACACACACACAGTCACACACACACAGTCACACACACACACACACAGCTCGCAGGCACAAGTGTGGTAATGACATGGAAATGATATGGTAATGACATGGTAATCTGGCAACATTATTCTGCCCACCAGAGACTAGGAGGGCGAACAACCTGCCACAAACACACACACACTCACGCACACAAACACACACACACACACACACACACACACACACACACACACACCACCACGCAGGGATCAGATGAAATCTATGGGCCGACATGGGTGAGGAGGGTGAGACCAACGTGGGGGACGGGGGGGTGACGGTGAGAGAAACTTTCTCTGGTTGATTTGAGCAGTCGGCCTAAATTGAAGAAGAATAATTCTACATATTATTACACAAAAGAAGAAAAAAAAGGAGCATTTTTATCAACTCAAGTCGAGTCAGCGGACATTGACTTCGTTAACATAAGTATTTTGTCAAGCTCGAGAATGAACTTGTGTGCTTGAAGATAAATAGCCGTTATATACTGTACATAAAAGTAAAGAACTGAAAAGCGAGCGTAGCATCAAGGAGGCGAGTTGACCGTAAATCAGTGGACTATTAATAGACCTTCCTCCATTGAATACACCACTGCCCCCGTCTGGACAAACCCCGACACGGGGGGCTGGAAGGTGGTTAACAGGGATTTATCTATTCCTGCAGAAAGAACAGAACTAGGACTAAATATCTCATTCTGACGCACTGTATTTATTGTTCCGCTAACTTTCTTATGATCGTACTCACTGAATATTGTGATATTTTTCCCAACCTACTACTTCCTAAATTACATTTTAAGTAATGCTTTGGGAAAGAGGAGGGAGGTGAAAGGAAATAATACAAAGTAAACACCAACTTGAGCATGAAAGTTAATTGCGTTGCCAATAATCCACATTATTGTCCTGAGCGTTTAACAGCACGCGGCTCAGTTTGTCATCACATCAGACGGCTTCTACCTGTTTACTGTGCAAACGCCATCACATGGGGGAGACAACAAGATGCTCGGGGGGGGGGGGCACAGAGTGGGTGGACGCCTCCGAAAACAAACTTCTGCTGAAGGAGCTTTTAACGGCGACATCACCATTTCTTCCCCTCTCTGCTTGCCAGTGTTTCCCTCGCTGCTCCCCTCTAAGTGGCGGTGATTGACAGGCGGGCGATATCCATGCAATATCACCCAGCGCACGTTCCTATTCCCTCCTGGAGCCTTCATCCACCGGTCAAATTAACCTTCCGTGCCAACGGGAGGGGGGGCCCCGCGTGGGCCAATCAGCAGGTGATTAGGCCGGGGGCGGGAGGGGTGAGGGGTCACCGCGATGGGGCCATTGCAAGCCTGATTGGTTTCAATCAGCAGCCGGGCCGCGAGGACAGCTGGGAGCTGAGCCGCGGCGAGCGCTAATCAACGCGTCCCACAGTGAGGCATGAACAGTCACCACACACACACCGACAACACGGGGCATCGCACACGTTCCAGGGACACACACGAATACACAGCGAGACGTGGGAAGCACAAATGAACAGTCGAGACCACAACAGATAAACAGAAAAAAATCCCATAATGGAAAAGCAGAGGAGAGAGAATCACTCGGAGCAACTCCAGAATCTCCCAGTAAATTGAATGACTAATTGCATTGGATTTGTTAATTTGACCGCTGGCACATCTGATACGGGCCCGTGACATTGGTTGGCCGCGCCGTGTCCTACAAACCCAAACAGCGGCTCTTCTACGAGGCCTCCGCTGTGTCTGACGCTACGCTGGATTCCTGTTCCAAAGCGCAGCGAATCACACCTCAGCGATCAGGTGACGCAAAGGTCGAGAGGAGAAGACGAAGCGTTCGGTCGGTGAGTTTCACCGACTTGTGCGACTGAGAGGAAGGTCTGCAGAGGTGTTAATATCACAGCAATAACTTTGCTTATCTTGAGATAAAGACTACAAACAGAGAAAAGGCCGACTCATCAGTTCATGGTGGACGTGTAGAGTAAAATGTTCTTGTGATTCAGCTGATGGTTAATAAACAAAAGGTTTTACATGATGCAGGTCCTGTCTATTATGAGGAAGGACAATTACAACCATTAGTCATGATGCCATTAAATAAGTCGCCAATTTAAGACACAATTTTAATCATACGGAATTCTCATTTACTTTGTGTTACTACATGTGTTTCATTCATATAAATCAAACATGAATGATTGGAACGTTTCCTTAATATGTTCTGAACACTTTATTTTTGTGAAAGTGATACAACAACGGTTGTTTTTTAATTCAGTCTCTACTCGTCTCCACTTTGCATGTTTTTAGTTACAACTCAGCAGCAAAAGTGACACTAATATTTGTCCACACAATCAACGTCTTAAAATAAGAGCTCATTTGAGTGTATCTGTAATCCATCCTAATTATGTATCAGCACTATTTAAGAAACAATCATATATTTTATTATAATTGTGAAAATGATCAATACAAGGCCATTGACAGGGAGGTGCTGCAAGAGATGAAGAAGATCTCAAAACCTGAACGTGGTGCCTCATAATGACACGCGGCTCATAACAGCTGTGACCTCCTCGTTGTTTACTTGCGCTTCTGTTCCATCGGGAGGAGCTTCAACAGCTGCTGGTGCCACGTCAGAACCGAGGAGGAGCGAGAGGAGCCGAGGAGGAGCGAGAGGAGCCGAGGAGGAGTCAAGGAGGAGCGAGAAGAGCCGAGAAGGAGCGAGAGGAGCCGAGGAGGAGACGAGGAGGAGCGAGAGGAGCCGAGGAGGAGCCAAGGAGGAGCCGAGGAGGAGCGAGAGGAGACGAGGAGGAGCGAGAAGAGCCGAGGAGGAGCGAGAGGAGACGAGGAGGAGCCGAGGAGGAGCCGTGGAGGAGCGAGAGGAGACGAGGAGGAGCCGAGGAGGAGCCGTGGAGGAGCGAGAGGAGACGAGGAGGAGCCGTGGAGGAGCCGAGAAGAGCCGAGGAGGAGCCGAGAAGAGCCGAGGAGGAGCGAGAGGAGCCGAGGAGGAGCCGAGAAGAGCCGAGGAGGAGCGAGAGGAGCCGAGGAGGAGCCGAGAAGAGCCGAGGAGGAGCGAGAGGAGCCGAGGAGGAGCCGAGGAGAGAGGCGGAGGTGCGTCCTGTTCGCTGCGGCGTCTGCGCATGCGCGGAACGCAAAGAGGAAGAGGAGCGGCTTTGTATTTTACTATTTACTGCAGAAAGAAGTTTCCCCTCTCGCAGCAATACAAAAAGATACACACAACAACAACAACAACAACAACACGCCTGCAGGTAGGAGACATTACGCCACACACGCAGAGGAGAACGAAATGGACCAAATAGGAAGCATGTTGTCATAGTCCGGTGGAAAACAAGTTAACGTCATTAGACAACTTTACGTCCATCGCGTGAACTCTTTAGCTTCCTGTGAATAAAAGGCCCCGTTCACCTTAAACCAGCGGACGTGTTTGGGGCCAGACGCTCTTTCGAGTGTTCAGAATAAGGAAGCGAACAGCAGACCGCTGTTTATCTCAGTCACGCTTCCGTTTTACTGTCAAGGTGCTTTAACGGAACCGTCCCAGCGCGTCGCTTTAAAGAGATAAAAGGTTTAAAAAGCGTCCTTGATACCTTGTGACGACCGGGATTCGATGTGGGTCCGGAGCCGAAAACCCTCAGTCGGCGTCAGCTGTCTCCTCTTCTCGCGTCGTCACGGTTCAGCGTGACAGAATCCCCGAAATCCCAGTTGAAACATTTCCGATCCCGAAGGACGGTTTTAATTATGATGTCACGGACGATCTCACGCTGTCTAAACCAACCGCTATTACGTCACCGCTGTGACGTAATGTGACGTTAACGGGCACCAAGTACACTCGTTTTGCTGCTGCAAGGCCGTTTAATTGCGACCTGGTATTCAGTACGTCACATCATCTGATCTGTTTCACACGTCCGCTTTTCATCAAAACGTGACGTCATTATCTTCGGTGAGACGTCTGTGACTTTGTTTTTTTTCTCTCACTTTAGAGACTTGACTTTAATCCATTGATTAATCCGTTGGGGATCAATTGAGGACATAAATGCAGCCCTTTGCTGTTCGGTGTGACAGGTTGTGACGCTGCTTCCCATAGACGAGGTGTGCGTGTTAATCAGCGAAATCACTGAAATAACATCACTGCTCAAATATTAGCTATTTTCTTTCTGCCGTTGTTCTGATCGGACCAAACGAGCCATTTTTGAAGACCTCGTTTGTTTGTTTGTTTTTTCAATGAATGCAACCGTCTCTCTGCAGACGAACTGCTGGTTCCGCTGCGCGATGTCGTCCCTGTGGTGGGACCAGTGGCCCTTACTGGCCACAAACGGGTCCGACCTCCCAGACAACAGCAGCTGCTTCAGCTCCACCAGGAGCACCGTCCTCAAGGGAATCCCCTTCGGAGGAATCCCAGTGGTGCTGATGCTCGACTTCGGTGTCTTTTTGGTACGTCTCAAAATGCACCATGTGGGCGTGCGGCCTGGACGTAGTTTTCCTTCATGCAATATCAAGAAGTACGTTAACCAGTAACTTCTTTCCCCACATCCACTGGCGTGTCTGTGTTGTTTCGTGGCCTCAGCTGGCAGCTTATTGGTTCTCCTCCTGATGCCACCTGCAGGTGCTGCTGGTTGTCTTCTCCGTCATCAGGAGGAAGTTTTGGGACTACGGGCGTCTGGCATTGGTGGCAGACAACGTGGGGTCAGTTCGTGATGTCACACGCGCCCCGCGTGGCGTTCGCACGGTTCTGTATTCGTCAGACTGATTCCTTCTTTGTGCGTCAGGTTCACCGAGTCAACACACCGTCGCTACGGGCGCATGTCGTCCAGCGTGGACGACGTGGAGAACGAATTGGTATGTAAATAAAATCTTTGTCATCATATAATCTCATTATATCTACACTCAATTCTCAAATATCACAGCACTTTTTCCATTCTTTCATTCATTCAATCATATAAAATCACATATTTATATAACCACATAACCCGTATTACTGTGCACCTCATTGAATGTTGATAATCAAAGTATCCGCCCGTGTCTCTGTTCAGGGATTCTGCTCCTGGCTGCCTTTCATCGTCCGAATGGAGTGAGTGAGCTTCGCTGGTCATTGTTTGTGCACCTGCTGCTGTTACTACCCCCCTTTTATCAGTGTGTGTGTGTGTGTGTGTGTGTGTGCGTGTGTGTTTCAGTGAGGCGAAGATTAAAGCCAGATGTGGCATGGATGCTGTTCACTACCTGTCCTTCCAGCGGCATCTGATCGTCCTGCTGTCGGTCATAACTGTCACCTCCCTCGCCGTCATCCTGCCCGTCAACTTGTCTGGAGACCTGCTGGGTGCGTCCATGTCTGTTTGTGGTTTGCGGACTTGCGTTAAGGGGGAATTTCATGCACAGAAGGGCTCCGCTGTGCGCGTTTTAATGCTTCTCAGTGTGAGCGGCGCTGACCTCTTGGTTATCAGCGGCTCGTGTTTATCACCGCAGATTGTGGCCACTTGTTTCTGTCCAGAAGGAAGAAGGTTGTTTTTACTCTGATCTCTTTCCCTTTACTGTTCGCTTTCTCTTTTCCAGATAATAATCCACAGAGTTTCGGAAGGACAACCATTGGGAATCTTCAAAACGGGTAAAAACTGGATGTTAAAAGCCGCCACATGAGCAACGACAGTCTTGTGCGTCGCTGGAGACAAAATGCTTCTTGGTTTCTGTCGTCAGAAACGACCTGTTGTGGCTGCACACGGTGTTTGCGGCTCTGCACCTGATCCTCACCCTCGTTCTGCTGCGACGTCACACCTCACAGATGAAAGGCATCCGCAGAGAGACGGTATTTGCCCCCCCCGAGGAGCTGCGTGTGTAATCAAAGTGTGATCAGTGTGCAAAGCAGATTAAGCGAGCGATGTTTCTCTCTGCTTGCAGACCAGAAACACGCTGTTTGTGTGTTCGGTCCCCAAAGCGGCCACAGAGGAAGCTGTAAAAACCCATTTCTCGTGAGTAGTATTGAAATAAAGCGCGATGCTCCTCCCGTACGCCGTGTCCCTGAATGGCGGCCATCTGCCCCCGTCCTCTTGTGTGCAGGGAGGCGTACCCGTCCTGCAAAGTGTGCGCTGTGACGCTGGGCTACGACGTGGCCAAGCTCATGCACCTCGATAAGGAACGGTAAGACGTCAGAGCGACAAGCGGCCGAGCGCGTCTTTCTTTGTCTTTCTATGTCCACCGAAACACCTTTTAAACATCTTGACGCTCGGAATTTTAGTTTTATACAAATAACATACTCTACAATATTGTACAGCAATCCGCAGCAGGTGAAGGTGCTTAAAGCGCTGACGGATATTTACTCCTTCTTCATATTTACCAAGTTAAACCAACTGGAACGTGTTTGCTTATCGGTTTACTCCCCCCCCCCCGTCACCCCCCCAGGATGCGAGCAGGAAAGAACCTGTGCTACTACGAGCAGGCCCTGAGGAAGACCGGCAAACGGGAAGCCTTCATCCCACGCTTGTGTGGTCAACTCTGCTGCTGCTGCTGCAAACCCGAGGAGGTGAAGTCAGAGCAAACACAGCGTTCCAGACTGTTTTGACTCTTCCAGTGATCCCCCCCCCCCCCCGGTGAGGCATCTGATGGTGTGCGTCCCCTCAGGTTGATGCCATCGAGTACTACAGCACTAAAGAGAAGGAGCTGCTGGAGCAGGTGAGGGAGCAGACGGAGCTGGTGCCCCAGCGGCCCCTGGGCATGGCCTTCGTCACCCTGCAGACCGAGGCCATGGCCAAGTAGTGAGTCTTTTTCCCTCTGCACCTGCGCCGGGGAGGTAAACGGCAGGAAGTACCCGACACGAGACGCATGCCGGTCCAGCGGCGAGGCGAACCGGTTTTTGCCTCCGGATGTTTGCCGCGATGTTCTCAGGTCGTCCGTCTGGTTTATTGATTAATTAAGGCGGCTTCAGACCGAAATCCAACTGGCCGAAGGAGGCGTTTGACCTTGACCAGTTGGTTCACAGTCGTTTGGTTGCTGCAGTTTGCACTTTCTGTCTGGACTGTGTTTGTTAGTAACAGGGACGAGACGTGATATGGTGTTTTCTGCAGCTGACTGCTGGTTTTAATGTGGCCACATTACTTTTTACTGGAAGCGGGCCGCCGGTTAACAGCTGCCGTTTGCTCACCTCAGCATTCTGAAAGACTTCAACGCACTCGAGTGCGGCGGCTCAAGCTGCTGCTGCGGGAGACCTCCACAGCCGTCGCAGGAGAGCGACGCTCTGAAAGTGAGCAAGTGGAGCGTCAGCTTCGCACCCCACCCGAAAAACGTGTATTGGTAAGGCCTGAAACGCCGCCCCCGAACATGCAGATGGTACAACTCGATATTTCTAGCGTCATTAACGAGCTTTTAGCAGCATGTTTTCTCCACGTTGTGCAGCCGTTTGGTGTTTTTCTCCCTGCAGGGCCAATCTGTCAGTGGGAGGCTTCACCTGGTTCATGCGCTACCTGATGCTCAACTTCTTCCTCTTCTTCCTGCTGACCTTCCTCACCACTCCGTCCATCATCATCAGCACCATGGACAGGTTCAACGTGACGATGCCGATCAACTATCTCAACGTGAGACTTTCGCTCGCGGACACCGAACGTCGCGGCAATTACTTTAAAAAAAAGGAAATTTCCTGATTTATTTGTTTTTTTCCCCCCCAGAGCCCCATCGTCAGCCAGTTCTTCCCCACCCTGCTGCTGTGGTCCTTCTCTGCGCTGCTGCCGACCATAGTTTACTATTCCACCATTGGAGAGGCCCACTGGAGCAGGTGGTGCCCACGAACAGACACACGGTGCAAGTGATCGGGTCCCGTCGGTGGGAGAATTGTTGTGAGATGGTTCCCATGTGTCCACAGGTCCAGTGAGCAGCTCAGCATGCTGCGTAAACTCTACTTCTTCCTGCTGTTCATGGTGCTGATCCTCCCCTCGCTGGGACTCACCAGGTGAACAAGTCACACTTCTAGTTGTCGCTTGCTGTGACGATCAGGTGTCGGATATAGTGATGGATATGTGATGGATATGTGATGGATATGTGATGGATATGTGATGGATATGGTGGCAGATTCCCTTTTTTACCTGTTTATTAATAACGGATACGTTTTGTTGTAATTGGATTCAGGAAGAACCGTGATTCTCTTTCTCCATTTTTCTTCCTCTCGTTAGTCTTGCAGTGTTTTTCCGCTGGCTGTTTGATAAAGAGTTTCTCTCAGGTGGGAAACTGAAGTTTGAGTAAGTAATCCCTTTTTTGCCATTTTTCTTTTAAGTCAAAAAATTCCTAATTAATTTGAATTTTGCATTTTATGTCTTTTGTTGTTGTCACGTTGATAAATTAATAATAAAGGGAAGAAAAATCAGTTTTACTCTCAACTTGTTTCATGCAGTTTGTGTTTAATTTATTCACCCCATTATTTATTAAGTTGTGCTATTGTTGCATTAAATATGAAACTAGATCATAAGACATTACGATGTCTTCTTTAGATTGCTTATATGAGTTTTCATAGTCTGCTGAAACTGACGTGGTCATAAAAATACGTGAGCAAATTCTATTTTGCTTTCTAATATTGTTTAATCTTATTTTCATTGAGTGTTTTTTGTGTCCGCCTTCCACCCAGGTGCGTGTTCTTACCTGACCAGGGAGCGTTTTTCGTCAACTACGTGATCACAGCGGCGCTGGTGGGCTCTGGGATGGAGCTGCTACGGTTGCCTGGGTTACTGCTTTACACCATCCGGATGGCGTTCGCCCGCTCGGCCGCTGAAAGGAAATATGTGAAACAGGTGTGTTTTCGTTTTTCTTTTTCTAAAAATGTCTCTCTATGCTTTGGTGCTATGAGCAGCATCTTTTCTCTTCTTACAGCCTCAACGATTTACATGTGGACTAATCGTCTGACTTGTGTTCACAGAATCAGGCCTATGAGTTTGAATACGGCGCCATGTACGGCTGGTCCCTCTGCGTCTTCTCCGTCATCATGGCCTACAGCATCATCTGTCCTGTCATTGTGCCGTTCGGTGAGTCCTCTTGAGGCCGCGCACAATCCATCCACTTTCAGCGCTTCTTACATATAAAGTATCAAATGAATTTTATTTCATTTTAGACGTTTTCTTTGAATAATAAATCGGTCCATCAAGTAGCTGGCGTTTCATGGGTGGATCCGTTCGGCCTTTGACCTCCTGGTGTGTCTCTTATCAGGTCTCCTGTACATGATGCTGAAGCACCTGGTGGACAAACACAACCTGTACTTTGCCTACCTGCCTGCTCGCATCGACCGCCAGGTGCACCTGGGAGCTGTCAATCAGGCTGTGGGCGCGCCCATCATCTGCCTCATATGGCTCTACTTCTTCTCTGTCCTCCGCGCAGGTAGGAAACCAGTGTGTGGTCACGTGACCTGAGCTTCACAAAGAGGACGCTTTGGCCCTGCAGACAGAACGTAAATGACACGCCGCCGCGTTTCAGGGTTCTGGACCGCCACGTCTCTCTTCACGCTGGTGGTCCTGTGTGTGACCGTCTTCATCTGCCTCGGCTACACCTGCTTTGGCCACTTCAAGTACCTCAGTCCGCACAACTACGCGGTGAGCGTTTGGGGGGGTTGTTTTGCGCCGCAGCCGCCACCTCTCCGCCGCCGCTCCCGCCGAGCGTTCAACTCGACTGTGTTCTCTGTTGGCAGGTGAAGGAGGAGGACGAGGACGAGGCGGAGGGAGTGGAAGAAAACGCCATGGTACTGTACTTGTTCCAATACAAAGTCCACAGTGTGAACACGAGGATCGGAAGTATTTAGGGCGAGTTAACTCACCTGAGCTTTGCTGTAAATTCCATAACCCGATTTGTCGCCCTTGTGGTTTGTTATTCATTAACAAAGTAAAACAGCAGAGCATTTGAGGTCAATGTTTCCGAACAATACGCCTGATCGTTCACAACGAACGCACTCGTGGACCGTAGTTCGGATCCGTCCTTATTTTCTTACACTGTTTGGTGTGTAAATCACTCTTCCGTGTGGTGCAGTTACAGGTCTACCTGCCCCGAGTGCTCAACCCCAAATCACCTGCCAGCGCGCAACAGGGTTCTGAACCTTTGCAGGGTTACGGCTCCACGGAGGTCAGCCCGGCCCACAGCCCGGTCCGGAGCCCGACCCGCTGCTCCGACCCGGTGACGGACAGCGAGCCGGACGGCTGAGTCAGCAAGTGTTTTTTTTTTTTTTTTTTTTTCTTTTAACGACGAGTCCAGGTTCTGAAGTTGCGACGCCACAAAACTTCTGACCGCAAGTCTCCTTCATGCAAGAACCGGTCCGCTCCCACGGGGCCGGTACCAGTGAGCCGGGAGAACTTGCCGTCTTTACAAATTGAATTTTTCTCTTTGGCATGAACACATTTAATCTGCCGTCATCAACAACTGCTGTAAGTATTTGTCATTCCACTAATTTGAAGCAACTTCACATTTATTATCCTGTTTGAAATATAAACCAATAGGATTCTAGATGCTTAAATTCGTCCTAACGACATCAGCAATAATTGATTGATTAATTGTCTGTCGATATCGACAGACGATATCAAAAATAACATTTCAAAAAGCAAAAGGCCGTTCTTGCCCAATTCTTCTGGATTGATACGAGTTAAATATCAATCGCCTCTCACAGGAATGACGGGAAATAGGAATAGGAATTTATTTAATATTCTGATCACTTCTTGCACGTGTTAAGCATATTACACACATCCTGAATCTGAAATGCATCTTTTATTTTCTGTCTATGTCTCTCGCCAATTCTCCAAGGGTTCTTTTTGCATGAAACTCGCCATTTCAAACAAGCCAAAATGTTGGATTCCAACACTTGGAATCTATTATTTGCACATGCTGAAGCTTATTATGCAAGTTGCACCAACAACCAACACTGACGCCAAAGAGGCCTGCAGAGCTTTCTGTTCTAGTCTAGATTTCTTCACCGGGCCTTTTTGTGACGCTTTTAGAGGACGAAACCTGCCATGGGAATAATCAACATTGCCTTATGTTCATTATGCACTTTCTATATCAAGAGAGGCCTGTTTTGTGTCTGCTAAGTCGATCAGTATTGCTTGAATTATGCAACCAAAACCTTTTGTTAAGAGCCACAATTTTATAATATTGTTTAAGATGAGACAATGTTTCAACAATGAATGAATGTCTGAAACAGGTCAATGTTTATTTCTATTCGATGTTACGTTTTTGGAGCTTTTTTTAAAATGGAACTAGATTTTAAACATCAACTTGTATCTGTACAGTGCTGGACAATGTCTTCAGATGTGGTATGTTAAGCTTTGCACACGGTCATCTAAATGTTTAAACCGTGCAGCTTTCCAACGCAAACAGGAACAACTTCGCGGTCATGAGCGCGTCTCGCCAGCTGGAGGCGCCGTGGAGCTGCAGTCGGGTTGTAAAACCAGAGAAGGGGGAAAAGGACAAATGCACAGTGTCATTGAGGACTTGTAACTCATTCTGACTTTGGTTCGAGGCCGTTTCCTCCGCCTCCTCACCTGATCCTTCACCATTGTCTCGCTTGTCGTTTGCTTCCTCTTTGCTTTGCCCTTTTCCCCTTTCTCACCACCTAACTGCCCCAGCTGATCAGAACCTCTATTGTACTTGTACGGCCTTTGAGAGTTCTGTTGTGACTACTTGTTAAAAAGGGGTAATGAAGTGCTAAGCTAACATATGCAGGTTATTAGCGGTGTGAACCGTTGGATGAGGATCAGGACGCCGATGGAGCTTAACAACAGTTCTCGAAAATAAAGATCAGGAACTGTTGAAAGACTCATTTTTATTGTTTAACAGTCACATTTTTCTCTTTAGTTTTTGTTATTCTACATAAAAGTCCCAATGTGCCTCTTGAGCTGCTGCTAATGAGACGTTGAGTCGCTGGACACATAGAAAGTCTCTCATTTCAACCTTTTCCATATTGATTAACATTTCTATAACATCTGTATGAACAGAGTTTATTGGCCGCGCGTTTCCCTCTGATGTCGGACAAAGATGAAGCATTGCAAAACAGAACGTCTCAACTATTTCATGTTGCTGCGTGTGTGAGATTAAGCAACAAAAATATTGCCCTCCGTGCCGAATGATCTCCAGCGTGTCGAAAGAAATAAACCCCACAATTTATCCTGTTTTTTTTTTGATGAAAACCAAATAACCACAATAAACGCGCACCGCGTGAGACTTGGACAGGAAGCTGCGCGGGGTCGGGATGCGGGGCCACTAATAACTTACAGACATCCTCATGTGGCCCCCGAGGACGAGCCGGGCGCATGAAGCCCGATACCTGATCCAGCGTCTACGGGTTGTGTGTGTGAAGTGTGTGTCTGATGCACCTGCTGTTACACAATGTGTACGTTAAGGCTGCAGGAGCCTGGGAAGCAGCTCTGTTCAGACCCCCCCCCCAAAGAAAACCCAAACTGTGACCCACAGTTAAACACGCCACAAACCATCTGGCTCTGCTTTCGGGGAGAGGAACGTGGTTCTGATCGGTTTGATCCGACGACACGCAAACTGGGAGCGGTTTGTAGCGTCCGCAGCCAGATGTTCTCACAGACACGATGCTGAACCCATCATGTACACGGACCCACTGATAAGAAACCGCCCAACAAATCCCACAGTTTGTTGGATATTTAGAGAGATGATTAGGAAGGAGAACCGTATTCTCGCTGACAGCTGCCCGTCACTCTGTCAGCGTGAAGCTGCAGCTGTAAACGGATTGTTCAGATTGTGTTTGTGCTCCGCTAATCGTCAGTGGAGCTTCGGATTTAGTGGCGACGCGAGAACAGAAGGAAAAGGTTCTCAGCAAATAATAATGTCTGACTTTTCCTTCACAGAATCGGGACCAAACACCGTAATTAGAAAAGTTCACTTTTGAAAAAAAGGGAAGAATATTAATGACACACCTGAGTAGCTGAGTTACTTTAAACCACCTAAAAACCTGTTGATGACAATTATTGGCTCCCGATTGGTTTCTCAGCAGTAATTTGACCTGTAAGGTACCACAAGTTTACACAACACAACCACTGGATGAAAACATTCATCCCGCCTTAATCTAAAAGCTCTTGTATGAAGGTGTGCGGCTCACTGAACTTCGTGGCCTCTCAGTGCATTCTTGGTATTGTTGTCGTCTGTTCTTTTGTACAACCACAGACACCATTATTAAATCAGTCTCTCAGCATTCACTTAATTCTGCACTCCCAGGCCACCGAGTGTGTGTGTGTGTGTGTGTGTGTGTGTGTGTGTCTGTGTGCGTGCGTATTAAATAGGAATAAACCCCATTTGGAGTTCGGAGGTTTTGAGGTCAGGTTTCCTTCATGTCACCACCAAGATCGATGGATGTGACCTCTGACTGCCCCAACTCGTATATAAACATGGCACCGGCCAATGGCGGCATCGCGTGGGCCGGCGCCGGCCAATGGGAGCCTCTGGCAGCATCGCGCTCTGCGGCACTCCCATCTTTTGTCCGTCAGGATTAGTGCCGTGGCAACGCCGGTCGCCTGGGAGGTGAGTTTCCCAGAGCGGCGGGACCGGGACAGAAACAGGACCGGAGTCTTACCTCCCTCCCGTCCAATTGGGAAACAGGGCCGGAGTTGTGTGTGTGTGTGTGTGTGTGTGTGTGTCACTCTGTGGCCTCCACCTACACTGCCAACTCTAACGGGGCGACGTCCTGAGCCACAAGCTCAACGTGTGTCTGTCTGCGCGGGCGAGTGGACGGGCTGCTGAGGGGCCGTCCTTGTGCGTTCTCTTCTGTGTGGGGCACCCGGTAAAATAAAAAAGATGGAAAAAAAGTCACCCCACTCTCCCCCCTTCCTTCCCCCCTTCCTTCCTTCCTTCCTTTTTTTGGTCGGTGCACTGCGTTGGCCAGAGGGGCAGAGCGCCAGACAGCTGAACCCACGGCGGCTGATGGAGCACGTGACTCCGGACCGAGGCCCTTTTGTTTGGACAACTACAGGCGACACACGGAGGCCTGGAGGTGCAGCGTGGGATGGGAATCAATGGGCGTTAGGAATTATCAAAAAGCTGCTTGGGTTCTTTAGAGAAACGGCCTGCGACGGGTTCTTTGAACCCTCAAGATTCCCTCATGAAATCAAACCTCATCTTTTAGATGTTTTATTTATTTTTTCATGCAAAAGCCATTCTGTGTATTTTTTTTTATTCTGACCTCTTTAGACAACGGTTTTCTTTGTTCCCGTGCTGGATCCAGATCGCCTTCCCACGGCCAACTGATTCACAACAAACAAAGCCGGCTTCACATGGAATTGGCTGGTTTCACACAACAGTAAGAAATCTAGGATTTGCAGCCCTGATGCAGGATTAGGCGAGTGGGCCGCAGGCAATGAGGCGGATATCGCTGAGGTTAAATTACAAACGCAGCGCTGGATTACGCACACGCCTCATTTCCTGCGACTCCTTCGTGTGTGTAAAGACACATCCCGCCGCTTCAGATGAAAACTGCTTCCTCTATACATGAGTGATGTGACAGGAATAACAGGCCAAATACAAATAGTTTAGTAATCAACAACATGGATCGATTTCATCGACATCTTTAAAGTTTTAACTTTGTTTAGTGAGGACAAAAGGATCAGAATTGAACGAGAACACGGCCCTGATTGTAATTGTTGTTTCTGTCACATCCAAGTAACAAACTCAGAAACGAAAGAAGCCAAGATCATCGAGCAAGGTGACGGACGAAAGCAGGATCACCAGCCACAATGAGGGCGAACCCGGCCGTCTGTACAGAATCATCTGTTGGGCAGAAGCCAGTCGTGTTTCCCGAGGGTCCAGTAACTTAAGGCGGCTCCACACTGGGTCTACTGGTCGGGACTGTTGGATGGGAGCCAAAGCAAACAACCGCCTTTCTTTTAAACAGGGTTTGCTCCACATATGCTGCATTGCATTGCTGCAGACACACAGCTGTGTGTGCAGGAGGATCAAACGGGAAGGTTCCATTTAAAGTGACGTTTAGCATTCTGTAGTGCCCCGTAGGTTGTGTGTCTGCGCTTGTTTCATGAGACATTTGACTTATCGCAGTAGGACGGTAATTTACCTGTTTTCATACTTTAACTGGTGTCTATATAACTTTATAATAGGAGATAAGAAATTGAGGCAACAAATGAGAAATGAATGAGGAGCCAATTGATAGTTAATGATTTAATCCTAATCCCCTTTTATGGAGTGATTACTTTTATTAATAAGGACGACTTGATAATGGATGACTCGTTGAATGTATATTAGCTCCTGCTGGGGGGGCAAATGAAGGGTAATTATGATTTATTGGAGAACAGACTGGGAGATCCTAATATAAATGAATCATTAATCAAGCTAATTAATAGTTTTGGGGGACTGCAGAGATGAGATATTGTGTTATTGTGATTTATCATAAAAGCGACACGTGTTTTTCCCCCTAAAGGAACTTTGTTTACACCGGAGCCGCGCGTTGTCACCGTTACGCGTTTGTTCTTTCCGGTACAGACTGAATAGACACGTGACTCGGACTCGCTCGCACGCATGCGCTAGAAAAGGGGCGTGACGTCATACCAGACTCCCGCGCGCTCTGCTTCGTATAAACACGACCGGAAATCACACGTCAAACATCTTCGTTTCGTTGCTGTTTTAGATGTGATATTTACACGCTTGGGGAAAGAAAAAAAAAAAAAAGATTAAGGAAATAAATAAATACAAACAGCCCGCGCGTTGCCATGGCAACCGGCGTTTGTTGTCATTAGAAACCACCGCCCGCGTGCGGACCTGAAGGCTTCGGTTAGCTCAAACACACCGGACATCGTTAGGATCTACTAATATTAATACAACAGAAGGCCCACGATGGACTGCAGCTCGTCGTGCTGCTCTCTGGACCTGGTGGCCGGTAACGGGTGCACGCTGAGCGTGGAGCACAGAGCCGCCCTGCAGACCTCCATGGTGCTGCTGAAGAAGAACTACAAGTTCCAGCGAGTTCTGCTCTGGGGCAAAATATTCGGATTGAATAGGGACTATTTCATCGCCCAGGGCAGAGGAGAAGATGAGATGCTGGATAAAAAGAATCTCTACAGGTGATGGTACAGCCGCCTCGGTGAACCTGTTCCTGTGCACACCGTGAAATGACCCGTTTGTCTCCACACGCAGCTTCAACTGCATGGACTGGTTCCTGCTCCCCAGCGCCACCGACTCCATGGTCGAAGACGCGTCCATAGCTGCGAAGAGACGCTTCATCGGAGACCCGTCCTTCGTGTACGAGCGCCTGGAGATGAGCGAAGGACAGGGTGGTGCCGCGGAGGGTGAAGTAGGTGTTAGTGGGATCGACACCGTGCCGTAAAAAGTGTTTACAATATGCAGTGCTCCTTAAATGATCCACGTGGGTCGATTGTGATAAATAACAATAAATCCATCACTCAATTGAGCAAGAAACGAGAAAAGACACGTGAAGGAAATGTTTATGGCGTCAAAGCTCTCTGCAGAGATGGACTGTTGTTGGTTTCAGGCCACAGTCAGCGAGGAGCGCCGGCTCGCGGCCACGGTGCATCAGATCGACGAGGACGCGTCCGTGGTGCCGCGCGGCGCCTTCGTCAAGAGTCCACGCGGCCTCGTCCACGTCAACCGCAGCTTCGCTGGTAAATACACATCAGCCTGTGTGAACGTGAAGAACCTTTCATGAGGGGTTAATGGACAATTAGCCCCAACGTGCATGTGTTGTTTTCTAGGTTTGTCTCACTCAGAAGCAAAGAAGCTCGACAGCTTCCGTCACTTTAGAAAAGCGAAGAATCCGAATAAGAAAAGCATCGAGGAAATGGGGGATTTGAGTCCAGCTATCGACTTCCTGGATACGCTGAGTGACGACATCCCTGAAGGTGAAACCGCGAGAAACCCCGAGTCGCGTCACCACACTAGAACTAGAGAACATCGTCTCATCTGAATCCGTCATCGCACACTGTGTGTTCTCCAAACCGCTGCGCCTCATGACTACGAGATGAGGCGTGATCGCTCTGCTGATTCAACCGACTGAAGTGTTCCTGCGAAGTGAAAAGGGAGTCACTTAAACAAGATTAAATAGGCAGACATATACCTGCCGTGATGGAATATGTCTGCTGGGAACATGTGGGGAGAACTTGTGCGTGGAGCGGTGTGACGACCACGTGACTGGTGCTGGGTGAGGAATGTCTGGGCTTCTGGATCTGGTTTCATGGCCAACTATGGTCAATTTCTTCACCAGAAAATTACAGATAATCATTGTGTCATTTTAAAACCAGACCCTGAAACCAAAAACCTGGGAGGAGGACCACCTGAAAGCAAACTGAAGTCCAATGATTAATGGGACTTACAAAACAACTCAAGTAATGTTACAGATGACAAATTACAACCTAAAAATTAAATTCCAAAATAAAAGATGAGTGACTCATAACAGACCAGAATTCCGTAACTTTTGGAGTGGAGTTAAAAGCAGAAAACAAACTTTCTGGTTTGTCTATTTAAATGCTGAGGGGAAGCTGCGATATTACTGTAATAAACTACATCGTTTGCTGGCAAACAACAAGCAAACGGTGAAAATGATGTGGAATTATGTCCCGCTAACAAGTTAGCGTCCTCCACTCAGATGCAAGAGTGTGCGCTCAGCGGCCGCGGCCACTAACGTGTAACAGCTGCGTGATGTATCGGGGGGCTTTCACGTGTGTGTAAACACGCTCGCGTGTGTTCCGTGAGTCAGTGCGGATGCCGGCGGTGTCGTCGCGGCGGCAGACATTACGCAGCTGTCTGATCCCACCGGACCGCATGCGCTCACCGAGAGGGAGCCCAACGTTGTGCGGTACGATGAATCGGAACTAATAGACAGGTGCCAACAAAGGGCTTTTTAAATGTACTTTATTAAATAGTAGCAACTCTCGTTCTCAGTTGCCTGGTCATGGTCACACCCAAACATACAAAGCAACAGGTTTGACTGTAAATATCAAAGCACAAAAGATGGATTTAGTGGATTATTATCTCCTCTATAGAGGTTAATCATCTTGGGCAGATTTCTAAAGATTTACTGGCCTTTATTTAAATTCCATTCATCCAACATGACGTGGCAGCCTCCTCCTCCTCCTCCTCCTTTTAACAGCGATTGTTTACAGCAGACCTGCTTTGTGTATGTGTGTGTGTGTGTGTGTGTGTGTGTAGGATCATGGAGTCTTCAGCGGGAATGCGCCGGTAACGTGTGCGTGCTGCGCAGCCTGCTGTGGCTCGGACTGACCTTCTACCATCTGCCGATGACGCCGCAGCACGGATACATCTACATCGGCGATGGGACCAAGAACCTGAACCTTCCCTTCATGCTGTGAAAAGGAAACATTTACGCATACGCATTTCTGTTCAGATGAAGCCTCGTAATTAAATCTACGTTCACATTTTCCAGGACTTTGTTTGTCTCGTGTTAAAACAAATAAACTCAAGTGAGTACAAAGTGCAGTTTGTCCACCAGCTCTGATGTAAAAGAAAAGCTATTCCTTTACAGTAAGCGCATGTTGAGAGGCAGAGTAAGCAGAACCGCTTTTATTTGCACATCTGCGTTGCCTTGAGTATACACAGTCAATATACCACCTACTTTGAAACTGTCACACTGACCCAGTTGTTGCTCACATTGGCTTGTCACAAAGTTCACTTCAAGGGCTTTTTGAAAACCAGCAGAGACAGAAAAGACGGTCCGAGGGTCACGCAGAGTTTGCTTCATTAAAAGGGTGACGCAGCTCGATAAACAAAAGGTAGAATAAATACAGACGGGTGAAGCTTTTAGGCCCTTTCTCACGGAGATATCACAAGCGTCTCCGCAGAACACGGGCCCACCCACTCTGACCCAGCCGCTGGTCCACCGGGCCTTCGGTCCTTCAGTGCCTTATGTTGAGGTGCTTGACACCGTAACGCACATTGTCCTGGAGAAGCCGGTTGCCAACCACCATGCGCTTCTTACACCACTTCAGTCCACTTCTATATATGGGTTTGGCCGTGTCAATGGACCAGCGAGTGAGGTATCTGTACAACACAAGATCGTTGCTGGTTTCAGTTGCACTGACGTTGGATAGAAAACACACACACACATGTATACATTACCTATTGAGCTGTGGCTTGGGCCTCCTCGGGACGTGGTCCTCTGGAAGTTTGGGTTTGTGGTCCGGAAGCAGACCTTCAAGGGAGAGAAAACACCATTTTAGGTCATCGAAATCCATTATTAGCGAGGTCCGAAAAGGTACAACAGATACAGAGAGTTTTGTGGCGACCATTGATGTATTAAATACACACGATACAACCAGGAACTAGAAACTTCTCCCAGTTTGGGTTTTAAATGTCTTTGAGATCAACATTGCTGAAACTATTTGTCGACTAATCAATCAAAAGAATGAATTTATCAGGCAAAACTGCAAAAAAACATTTTACTCTGCATCACGACAGACAGACAAAATGTTATTTTGGTCGTTTGGGTCAATGAATATGTTTCCTCTGAGATGGTGCAACATTTCCCCATCTTAAGAGCATCAGATTCAATGCAATACTAAACTGTGTTTGGAATATGCATCTGACATCTTGCGGATTACGAAACGAAAAGATTATGAATAAAAGAGTCTTTTGAATCAGACAAAGATTCCGCTCCACACAGGACCAGGCGGCGACACTGACCTGCTCGCTGAGCCATCTGAACGCAGACGGCGATCTTGCGATGCTCCTCTGGGCAGAGACCAGTGATTCTCTTTGACAGCATCCCTCCGTCTGACCTGATGAACTGACTCAGCAACAGGACGTCCTGCAGCGTTATGAAGCAAAAAAGACGAGGAAGCAAACCAGACACAATAAACAGCTGACACGCATTTTGTGTAGGATGTCTGCGATTACTTTCCTTGTGACCCAGTAGACGGACTTACCGTGTAGTTGTATTTGTGCTGCAGATTCCATCTGTAGATGGGACACTTGGCTGCAGGGTTTGGGGGCTCGGGTGCTGCTGGAACGTCCGCTATTTGTCCCTCAATCTGACAGATAGTGATCAAATAGGTTTCTCCTCAGGTCAACTGGATATTAATTCAGCAAGAGAGTAAACGATGCTTTTCTTTTTTTAACGTGGACTCGCACTAGCTTATGTGTGCTAATGTCCTTTGGAAGACTAAATGCCTGCATGCTGTGATGAAATGAGCCGGCACACAAACATGTTTTATTTTGTGAACGTACGTGTGAGACAAAAAGAGAGTGAGCAAATCTAGTGTCTTTTTTCTGAGCGCTGCAGCAGATTTAAGGTAAATATTTAACAATAAAAAACAAAGCAAAAAGGGGTTTGAATCGTTCATAATCCGAATTCACTAAGATGACAACAATAACAACACGTTTTCAGTTGCAGATTAGTCTGGATTTACTTACCGTTGTTGTTTTGCCCTCCTGCTTCTCCACCACTGCAAACAAACATTTTATGATGACAGATGTTTGATCATATATTTAAATACAAAAACAACTAATGTCACAGTGCTGCCGGGTCGGAATGTGGTTACATGTGTGTGATGGTTATGCTGATACACTTAAACCAGCTTCTGCTGGTGTGGTTTTCTTTTTCTCTGTATTGTTCTGGTGCTACGGGGAGTTTTACACGCGGCCTCTAATCGCTGTCAGTGTCTTCACGTTAGCATGCTAGCTAACAATAGCGGTTCTTACATCGGCGGGTTAACTTCTTCACTCCTACATATAAATCGTACCTTGGCGGATGCCTCGACTCTGGATGGTTACAGCCGATAGTTGTGGAATATTCATCCCCTGCTGGACCTTCGTGTTCACTAATTTCAAACTGGAAAATGAGGTCCATACAGACCTCAGCACACTGCGCGCTGCCATGTTTACGTCCCGACCTTCGCCGTCGTCTCTTCCGGTCTGGTGAAATCTCGCGAGAATAGAAAGAGGACGATTCCAACAGAAAGCAGGTTTGATAAAGTAAATAGATAGACCTAAATTGCCCCCAGGTAGGTGTATTACACGTAATTTGATTTTTTTAAAGGTACACAGGATATTACATTTAAATTACAGATACATAACAATAATCGTTAATCAAAACTTTGCCTCCAAGGACAAGAAGACATCTCGCAAACCAAGATCTAGCCCAAATAATTAATCTGCAACAAACCACAAAGCAAATTGCTGCACATTATCAAGCAAAGTTGAACACTAGAGGAGAAATGAAGATATTCTATATTGAAAAGTGTAGCCTTTCCAAAACAAGGGAGAACTCCCGGTTACGGTTAATGTGACATTCATATCACAACCTAGAATGCAGGATTTCAACATAACGTGCCAGTCCAGGGGGAAATAATTTCACTCTGTGATAAACTGCAGCACGTGGATCCGAGAGATACTTTCATCCTTGCACTGCTTTTGTTAAAATGTTGAGAGTTCATAACAAAGATAAGGCCAAGGCTTGTGCTTTGTTGTAGAAACTCGAGGATACAGGTAGATTCTTGTGCACGATACAGAGACTCAAAGAAGATAAAGAGTTTGATGTTCGGTAGTGTTATCGTGAGAACGCAATGCCATTGTGCACTCATGTTTTTGTTTGCTGTCTTTCAGGAATTTTCTTACGGCTTAATCTGTTTTAACAAAAAAAAGCACAGAGAAAGGCGAGACAGGCTGCAACAATAGATCTGCTTACATAAGTCCCTTCTTGGACACAGTAAAAGACAGTTATGAAAGTTGTTCCTGCACAAATAAAAGCTGTAAGATGAATTAAAGCACGGGCATCTCCTTCTGCAGGATCTCCTGCAAGTTCATAAACTGCAGAAACAGGTGTCACCATGAGCCATTACAGCTCCAAGACCGTTATATTTTGCATATGTTGAGAGGGAAAGTCCTGCTATGAGATCACAGTTTGACCCCAACCATTGATAACTCTTCTAGCCTTTAAATCATTCATATTTGTGAGACGTGGAGCCATGGTGCTTTTCACTCGACCTATGAAAATGTTAATATGTAACATTCAGTTTGCTATGAGCACCGTGTGTGCAGCGTTCTCTCTAGTATCCGTTTACAGGCCCTTTTGTTTGTACCATTCAAAAGGATTTCACACTTAGTAATGCATCAAGAAACCCTGCAAGCCTCAACCAAAGTTATGCACTATTTTAAGTATTCAAATATACATGTGTTTTAGGAAGGATATGCGCTTGTTAGACCCCCATTCAAAAATATATAAATAATGTAAAATATGTTGGAATCGGGCCGTAGGCTTTTGGAATCTAGCATATTGGAAATGCATTTTTATTAAGGGATGCTTCATATCGTGGACTGTGGACATCGTAGTTGTTTATTTACTGCTATTAGACCACTTGGATGTGACACGCCGGCTACACATATTCCAGTAACTACAGCAACAATGGAACAGAGAAGATCTTTGTCCTGACGCACGCTGGAGACAAAGTCGTTCTTTCTGCAATTTCCCAGGTATGTTCACCATCGTGGTTGTTTGGTTTCATGCCCCCTCCCCCCCCCGAAAAATGTTCAACAGGGACTTGAATGCCATCGCAATTGTGGAGCCTAAAAGAGCTGCTCACGAAGATGCAAATGGATGTCTGTGCCCGTCTCCTCCAAGGAGCACAGAGTAGATAGATGGAGGTCTCCATCACCCCGCGGCCACAAAGGGAGCATTGTCTCAGCGATCAGGTCCCTCCGTCAGGGACACTTAAGCAGTCACATTCCTTGAGAGAAACCCCAAAAATGGCATTTAAAGTGTCTGGCCACCTCCTCACAGGCTTTGATATTCAAATGAAACATGGCCCTGTACAAACAGGCGCCTCAGCCGAGGAAGAGGGGGGGGGGGGAGTAAATCAGATAGGAGTTCCCTCAGATGAAAAGAGCTGGTCTGACATTTTCGCAGCGAGCGCCGGGGGAAGCTGAAGCAATGTTGGTTCGGTGTCGTGGGGGGAAGTTATTGCTGTGTGGAAAATGTTAGAGTTTTCAGCCCCACTTCCTTGGCCAAACTGCTGAAGCGCAGCGTGGACCGAGCAGTGGGCACGGTACCATCACACACACACGGCGCATTCCCCTTTTACTGCCGCACCGCTCCGTTTGTTTGCGCTTTAATGTCTTGGTGAAGACTCAAGGACCCCATGGCGATAGTCTCTGCCGAAGGGTATGAACACAAGAGAAGTCCAAGAGGGTCGTGTGAGGAGCTCCGTGGGATCTGAGAACTCAGAGCCTGAAATCCCGAAGGACTCGGCTCTAATATGCCTCTGCTGAGTGTTTCCTCAGGTGAGGAGTTCTCTCACAGAGAGCCAAAAGTCTCCCGACAGAACGCCTCATTCCCAGGAAGATGGAATGTGTGGATTTGCTGCCATCCAAATTGATGGGCACAGTCCGGTATGCAATTAAGGCATAGCTGTCACTAAGAGGCTTTCCTGGGTGATTAACTTGTAAAAGCTGTTGCATCCAAGGAAGTCAACTGAACACAATTAGCCTTTTCTTTTTTTTTTTTCCTTCAAGGGAGTGAGTTTAGTTCGAGGGCCCCACCGCGGGTAAGACGAGGCTCGACGTAGCAGTCGACTGGAAACAAGGAGCCAAGGTTTCGGCCGGCGGAGCACAAAGTCGAGGTAAAGTATTCTTGCAAGTGACGCAAATCTTCATTCCAAGCATCCCCCCGGCCCCCACCCGGCCCGCGGCCTCTTCCATTCCTCAGCTCCTCTCACTCACCACCCTTCCGGCACTTATTTGGGTGTACGTGCTAAATGGCTCGGGGCTTCTTCAACCAAACCACTGCTCTTTGAAGAGCCCCCCCCCCCCCCCCCCCACCCCCTCATCTTGAAGGATGCCAGCCTCTGTCCTCTGTCCGACACACACGATCGCACACAAACACATGCTCCCCTCCATCTCATATGCACGCTTTATATATGACAAGCTCCGCTCGGAATCCTCACAACATTCATGCAGTCTGCACCGCCTGCGATACAAAGCGCACAATAGCCCCTCGGCTCCTGAGTGTCTCTCCCCAAGTGTTTGAAAACATTTTTTACCCTTTCTTCTCTTCCTTTGGTGGAGTTGTGTTCGTCACCCCCAGCGGATAGCAACAAGGAAGTCAATTAAAGCAGGAGGATCAATGCCTTGTACTACAAACACAACCTGGAATCATTTTATCTCCATGTGTTTTTGATGAAGGCCTCGTGTTTCACCTGCAGGAGATGGAAGAAAAAAGCTCTGGAGGAAGTTCTAAAGGTGCTACACGGCCCCCTCACGCTGTGTGGACTTTTGCAGCACTGCCCAGATTAGTTTCCCACCGCGGTCGCCTTTGCTCTTAACTTCCTCCTTGTGCACGTTGCCATGGCGCCTGCAGCGGTATTCTCACTTAGACCAGATTTCCAGTCGGCTGCAGTCCCTTTCACCGAGAGACCGTCTCCAAGTAAGTACGTGACTAATGAGGGGACCATTTATATTTATGGACCTTCCACTTTATTTGAGCTGCAACGAACGGCTGTTGGTGCTTACAATGTGTACCCACCTACCTTTTAGTAGCTATCGTAAATTCACTCCTTCTGCAGTGGGTTTGTTGGCCACTTGGGGGCAGCGCAACAAGCTAAAAACACAATATTGACATAATAACCGTAGTAAGTCAACACGGCCGCATTAAGGTCCCGGCAAGTGCAAACATTGAGCTGACCCTGAGCAACATCAGCTCTCATCCGTCGCTTCATTATGTTCACCAACTAGATGCTAACAGTTACGTTGGTGGACGGGGACGGGGACGGTAAAGCTTTTCTGCAGGAAGGCGCTGCCTGCTGGGACTTGATTTTGCATTGACCGGTGCTGTGAGAATGAATCAATTCTCAAAAACGCCGTAGAGATGAAGGGAACTGCAGAAAGGTGTCACCTGTTATTTTTTCCATGAGTTCAGTGGGAAAATCCCGCTGTGAGATGACAGTTTGACCCGAACCAATGATGACTTTCCTAGACCGTTTCCTGTTTGAGAGGCGTGAACTCATGGTGCTTTTCACTAAACAGTTCAATTATTTTTCTTGACATCTCCGTCTCGCCTCTCCTACTTTATTTCCCCACCGTGCATTTCATCAAAGCAATGCTTATCTCAGTGTGGCCTTAACACCTCCCTCTGTATATAGGTCAGAAACTTCCATTGATAAATCTGTTACTTTAATGTCTCCTTGCTAATCTACATCCCAAAACAAACCTATTTCAGCTGACTGGGTTTTATATTTAATCAATATATTAGCTGTAGAAGGAGTAGTGTGCTGGTGGACAGTAACATCTGGGCTGTGACGAGTTGGAACCTTCACCACGTGATGATGTCGATGTGGCTGCTCCTCTATGTGAACCACACCTGGTCCCTAAAGAAACCTGGTGCCACACACGGTCACCTTTCTTCACCCTCATTAGTCCGTCAGTGAGACCGGGTGACGGGACGCCAGGTTGTTGACAGGACGGGTGGGGGACAGGCGGAGCCCAGTAGGCTCTAAACACACGTTTTCATATCGTGGGTAGAATTGGGCAGATGAGGCGCTGGTTGTGTTCATAAACCTTTAAATGAACCAAAGGGACATTATTGATGCAGCACTAAATGTCTCCGATGCGCAAGTGGAGTGAATGCGGAGACTTAATGACTTTCCCGTCGGAGCAATTTGTTTCCCGATGTACAAAACCACCAGCGAGACATGTTTGAGGCTCCCCGATGGGGGACGTGATCTTTGTCCCTTGTTCCCTTCCTTTCCCAGTTGGGGGTCATTCATGGAAACAACTTGAGACCGTCTTTTATCTTATTTTTACTACCCTCTTTTTTGTTGTATTTTAACACCACGTCCAATACATCTTGTTCCCTGAATGAGACCCTAAGAGCCTCACTGTGTGTGTGTGTGTGTGTTCGCCCAGTCTGCCACGGTGAGAAGAAGCTGTACAGTGAACGGCGATCAGTCAAGAGCTTCTACAGTCTTTATGCATCGGCCTTAATTAGGAGACATTTTCTCAACACAAAGAGACGTGATGCAACAAAAGACTGGACGCTGAAAAGAAGCAAATGTGAAGTCCTTCCATCTCCCCACTCGTTTGTATGAGGACGGGGAAGTCAAGCACAAGGAAAACTCTCCAGGAAAATTCCACGGAGGGAGAGCGGCTTTTTTCCCACAGCAGCATTGTGACCGAGTGGAAGCGCTCACGTGTCAAATCCCCGCCACTCACACGAGAGGAACATCATTTAATGAAACATGCGCAATGCTCCTCACGCCCAGTGGGATTAAAGGTCCAGTCGGGTTCTCCATAAAGTCTTCTATTAAAGATACTGAGGCATCAATAAGAAACTCGCTCGATAACTGATCTGGATTCTTCTGCTTTACACAATCAGGCAACCTGACGCAGAGCCGCTGGCATTCTGCTAATGCGCCAGCACAAGCGTTTATCCACCAACGCAGCTTGTTAGAAGATGTCGTTTGATGAGTTTGTGTTTTAAATAAATAAATCACCTTTGAGAAGATGGAGGCGTCAGAAATGCACCTGTCTGTTTGAAGACAAACCAAGACACTGAAGCCTTTTTCCTTTTTATTATAACGTTTCATTTAGCTGTTGTAGTTGCGTTGAAATGTTCTTAACAGCGTTTAACATCTGGCTTCCCATGAAGGAAAGACAAGCAAGAAATGATGTGCAGAGGAGGAACTTGGAGAAGAAGCAAGTCAATGTTATGATTGAGTAATCCCCAACAGCTCACGAGAATCGCAGCGCTAATAAAAGTAATCTTCACAATCTCACTCATCACTCAAAGTCTCCAAACAGAACCAGCGGACTCGAAGGTTTTTGTGCTCGTTGTGTGGATTTGATTAGATGTCCGCCGCCGAAATACTTGTTCAAGAACATCTGTCCAACTGGCAAGCGGCATCTTACACATGTGGGATCTTCTTTTTCTTTGTTGCGGTGAGGTTAATGATCCCGAGCACAGGGAGCTCACAGGGGACCTTCATGGGCTTCAACGGGCTGGAAACAAAGCACAGAATTAAAAAGGAAAAGCACGAACAAAAGTCCCCTCAGCTGATTTAAGTCTCTTCATGTCTGATAAACACCCTGATGTCAGTCTCCCCTCACGCTCGCAGGCAAAAAGAAAAAGCACAAAAGCATCAAAGACTCGGGTCCCTCGTGTCCCTGCATGTGATCAGTGTCTCGTGTGCTCTTTCATGCTTTGGACACAACAGCTGTTGCAGAGACGGGAGACTACCTGGGACTGACAGGGGTAATGTTTTCACTGTGCGTAATGCAATTCATGCCGATAGAAACAGAGCTTATTATGAAGACTGGACCAAGATGAAGAGTCCACAGGCTCCACGAGGCTACGAATGAACGCTAATGTGTGTTTAGTGCCGCTGAGATGTTGCACGCAGGTATGATCGGTTGCAAACTAAAGCATAGAGTGCTGCCGGAAGTCAATGTGTGTATTTTAAGTGAGTTTTTTGGGTTAGATGCCCAAATAAAAGGTTTGTGTTTAACAAGCCCCTTCCGACGCCGTCAAACACGTCAGTAAATGCCCCTCCGGTCAAATCTGAAGCTTTTATGTGTCTTTGAAAAGGCCCGTTGCTGTCAAGTGGGTATAAATGAGACGACAAAACGTCCCCGCTCCGACGTGTCCCTCTTCACGACCTTTACAGCCTAACGAGAGCGAGTTACTCCGGCCGATTGTATCCGTGCTTTACGGCTTTACGGTTTTACATCGCATGCTCCTCCCTCTCGGCCTGTCGGCCGTTGATTTAGAGGCACGAGGGCACAAAGAACGGCTTTTAAGAATCTCCCTTCGTACCAAAGAACCGCTCGGAATATTGAATATTTTCTGCATATATATGTATATATATTGTGGCAACCCACGGGTGCAGGTCCCTAGGAGCACCAATCAGCACCAAGGTCAGGTGACTAAAAGGGGATACGCCCCGCCCCCCCCCGGGAGACAACGAGCGGCACAGCTGCGGCTCATGAGGCTGATGAAGGTGAGCCCCACTATAAAGGACCAACCGTTCCAACAGCCAGAAAAGAACTAGACGTGAGTAGGAGCTGACGTCAGGCCGAGGCCTGCGCTAACACATATGCGTTAACCCCTAAGGACTTTTCTTCTGTTTTCCCTGCAGTGAGGAGATCGAGTGCTGGACCGTCGAGCGGGACCGAAGGACCCAAACCCTCCAAAGAGGAAGAACTTACTTTGGCTTTTTTTTCTTTTTGTTTGGACGTTTAGAAATAAATCAAACCTTTTTTGTGCAACCACTCGTGACTCCCAGCAGATTCTTTTTGCCCACACCCGTGGATTGCCACATATGGTGGAGAATGCGGGCGATTCTTTAGTTCCACCGCCGTAACCCCGAAAGCAGGAGACTATGGGAGAAGCAATGGAGGCCGCGATGGCCAGGCTTCTCCAAGCCCAGGCGCAGCAGGTGCAGAGCATGGCAGCCCTTCAGGGGACATTCGACCGGCTGGCTGAGAACTTAACCCCAAGGGCCCCTCACGCGTCCCCAACAGCTCTACTCACAAAGCAGACCCCCGGAGACGATGTGGAGGCCTTCCTTGAGGTCTTCGAACGAACGGCAGAACGTGAAGGCTGGCCGGAAGACAGGTGGGCACACATTCTGGCGCCTTTTCTGACAGGGGACGCCCAGAGGGCGTACCAAGACCTCGGGACCAGGGAGGCTACAGACTACCCAACGCTGAAGGGGGCCATCCTGGCCCACTATGGGCACAATTTAGCCGGCCGCGCCCAGCGGGTCCACGATTGGGTGTACGACCCCCAGGGTCCCGTGCGGAGCCAGGTGGTGCGCCTGGGGAGGCTTACCCGTAGCTGGTTGGTGACCGGGGAGGGTCCAGCTGCCATCGACCGCGTCGTTATGGACCGCTGCATCCGGGCCCTGCCTCTCGACGCCAAGCGATGGGCAGCCCAGAACCACCCCGCGTCGGTGGACGAGCTGATTAACCTACTGGAGAACCATCGGGTCAGCCAGCAGATGACGGCGGGGACATGCCCTGCTCCCCGAGGCCTTGAGGGACGGGCTCCGATCCGGCCATCAGCAACCCTTCTTCGCCCGGCTCCGAGAACCGCTCCGCGCCCAACACCCGACAGGTCTGAGTGGAGATGTTTTTCGTGCGGCCAGTTAGGACATATTGCCCGGCAGTGCCCTGCGGGCGATGTGCCCATGCCCTCCGCCAGCACGGAGGAACAGCACCGCCCAGGGAGGTGCCTCATGACTACCTGTTGGACCCCCCCAATACCCGGCTCCGCAACTGTGCCGGTTCGGGTCGGGAACCAGGACACCTCCGCCCTGATAGATTCGGGTAGTGTGGTTACCCTGATCCGCCCTGAGTGGGCGGAAGGAGAAGAGGGGCCACGCATCGAGGTGACCTGCGTCCATGGGGACCTCAAGGCATATCCAACGAGATGGATCCAGGTGTGTACCCCCCGGGGATCTTTTTCCATACGGGCTGGGCTGGTTCCCGACCTCCCGGTCCCCATGATCATTGGACGCGACTGCCCCATTTTTGAGAGATTTTGGGGTCTGCGACCGAGGGGAGGGCACGATAGGGCCTCCCAGCCAAGACCCATCCGACGCGGGAGACCCAGGGCTGCCTGTGCGGCCCACGCTCCGTCCGGTTCGTCCGACGAGGGCCCCCCGGAAGAGGCAAGACCCCTTCCCCCCCCGCCTTCGACTGCACCAGGAGGCTCCAACCGGGCGGGGGGCCGAACCCCCGATACGGACACCGCTACGGAGGGATCCCAAATCCCCAGAGGGGGGGAGGGCGGGAGCCTTACGGAGTTCTCAGAATTCCCCTTAGTCGCGGACGGGATGGGGAACAGAAAGGGCCAGTTTGCTACAGCCCAGAAAGAAGACGACACCCTGAAACACGCCTGGGCTCGGGTGCTCGCCCACGACGGACAGCCCATCGACCCGGTGAGTGCCTTGTCTTACCCCTTCTTTGTTACAAAAAATTCATTGCTGTATAGGATGTGCCAGAAAGGAGGGCAGACAGTCGAACAGTTAGTAGTCCCTCGCCCCTACACCAGTAAGGTATTGTATCTGGCCCACTCCCACCTTATGGGCGCTCACCTAGGGATGGATAAGACACGGGAGAGGATAGAAACCCGGTTTTACTGGCCCGGCATGAAAAGGGCAGTCGTGGATTATTGCGCCGGCTGCCCAGAGTGCCAACTAGTGGCCCCCCGGCCCTCAGTGAGGCACCCGCTAATCCCCCTGCCAATTATCGAAGAACCATTCGAGCGACTTGCCATGGACATTGTAGGTCCACTGCCCAAAACTAGTAGGGGTCATCGATACATCCTAGTGATCATAGACTATGCAACCAGATACCCGGAAGCTCTACCACTGCGAGCTGCCACCGCCAAAGCGGTGGGTAAAGAATTGTTCTTATTGTTCAGTAGGGTAGGAATAGCAAAGGAAATCCTCACTGACCAGGGCACTTGTTTCATGTCAAGGGTTTTAAAAGAAATGTTAAGACTGCTACAGGTGAAGCAACTACGAACATCAGTTTATCACCCCCAAACGGACGGCCTGGTAGAACGGTTCAACCAGACGCTAAAACGGATGCTTAAGAAGGTAATGGAGGCCGATGGGAAGAACTGGGACCAATTGCTACCCTACGTTCTGTTTGGGGTAAGAGAAGTGCCTCAGGCGTCCACAGGGTTCTCCCCGTTCGAGCTGCTGTACGGGAGAAGACCCCGCGGACTTTTAGACGTCGCTAAGGAAGCCTGGGAGAGTCAGCCTTCACCCCATCGCACCATCATCGAGCACGTGGACCAAATGAGGACCCGGATGGCCCAAGTCTGGCCAGTAGTGAGGGAACACCTGCAACAGGCACAGCAGGCCCAAGCCAGAGTGTACAATCGGGGTGCCCAGGTACGTGCCTTCCAACCAGGAGAACGTGTTCTTGTGTTGGTCCCCAGCGCAGACTGCAAGTTCCTGGCTAAGTGGCAGGGACCCTATGAGGTGGTGACACGGGTCAATGAAGCCAACTATCAGGTACGTCAGCCTGGCCGGCGCAGGCCCCTACAACTCTACCATGTTAACCTTCTTAAAAAATGGCAGAGTCTTCCAGGACCGCCGGCGCAACCCACCCCGGCCCTTACCGCTCGGATCCCGTTACCGAATGTGCCCATGGGAGACCATCTCAGCCCGAGTCAGCTGCAAGACCTACGTGAGGTAGTGTGGCAGCACCTGGATGTCTTCTCCGACCTGCCGGGCAGGACCGCCGTGGCCACCCATGACATAAGGACCGAGCCAGGAGTAACGGTTCGGGTGAAGCCGTATCGTGTCCCCGAGGCGAGGAGAGAGGCCATCAGGCAGGAGGTGAGTAGAATGCTCCAGCTGGGGGTCATTGAGGAGTCCCACAGTGCCTGGTCCAGCCCAGTGGTACTGGTGCCCAAGCCAGATGGCTCTTACCGTTTTTGCAATGACTTTCGTAGACTCAATGACGCCTCCCAGTTCGATGCCTATCCTATGCCCAGGGTGGATGAACTGATAGACCGGCTGGGAACGGCCCGTTTCATCTCCACCTTGGACCTCACCAAAGGCTACTGGCAGGTGCCGCTGACAACTCGGGCCAGAGAGAAGACGGCCTTCGCCACCCCCGAAGGCCTATATCAGTACACCGTGTTGCCCTTTGGTGTCCATGGAGCCCCCGCCACATTCCAGCGGTTAATGGACAAGATTCTCCGGCCGCACCAAGGGTATGCCGCAGCCTATATCGATGACATTGTAATTCACAGCGACGACTGGGAGACTCACCTGAGCCGACTGAGAGCTGTTCTGGGGGCCCTTCGCGGGGCAGGCCTCACGGCAAACCCAAAGAAGTGCCGGCTGGGCCTAGAGGAAGCTTCTTACCTGGGCTACCGCATAGGACGGGGCAACGTGCGACCCCAGGATGCCAAGGTAGAGGCCATTCTCAGCTGGCCAAGACCCAAGACCAAGCGCCAGGTCAAATCATTCCTAGGTTTGGTGGGGTATTACCAGAGGTTCATTCCCCGCTACGCAACTATGGCAGCCCCCTTGCATGACCTGACGAGAAAACGGGGGCCGGACAAGGTCAAATGGAACACCGAAGCTAACGGGGCCTTTGAGTGCCTACGACAGGCTTTGTGCACCAAACCGGTGCTAGTAACGCCTGCCTTCTCTCTCCCATTCCTAGTCCACACAGATGCGTCGGAAGTGGGACTGGGCGCAGTACTATCTCAGGTACGAGACGGAGAGGAGCACCCGGTGATGTATATCAGCCGAAAGTTTCTGCCAAACGAACGCGCTTACTCTACTGTGGAGAAGGAGGCGCTCGCCATAAAATGGGCACTGGACAAGCTTCGCTACTACCTCCTGGGGCGGAGTTTCACCCTGGTGACCGACCATGCCCCCCTGAAATGGATGGCGCAGGCAAAGGACTCCAACGCCAGGGTCACCCGCTGGTTCCTGACCCTCCAGGACTATAAATTCACGGTGGAGCACCGACCAGGGAAGGAACATGCTAACGCGGATGCACTGTCCCGGCGGGACGTTTGTATGTGGGCGGGACGGCGGGGTCCCGGCTTTCTGCTGGGGTGGGGGAGTTGTGGCAACCCACGGGTGCAGGTCCCTAGGAGCACCAATCAGCACCAAGGTCAGGTGACTAAAAGGGGATACGCCCCGCCCCCCCCCGGGAGACAACGAGCGGCACAGCTGCGGCTCATGAGGCTGATGAAGGTGAGCCCCACTATAAAGGACCAACCGTTCCAACAGCCAGAAAAGAACTAGACGTGAGTAGGAGCTGACGTCAGGCCGAGGCCTGCGCTAACACATATGCGTTAACCCCTAAGGACTTTTCTTCTGTTTTCCCTGCAGTGAGGAGATCGAGTGCTGGACCGTCGAGCGGGACCGAAGGACCCAAACCCTCCAAAGAGGAAGAACTTACTTTGGCTTTTTTTTCTTTTTGTTTGGACGTTTAGAAATAAATCAAACCTTTTTTGTGCAACCACTCGTGACTCCCAGCAGATTCTTTTTGCCCACACCCGTGGATTGCCACAATATATATATACACACAAAATATAATTTGTGTTCGAATGCAGCCGTGATCTAATCTCAGGCCGATGTTCTGTGTGTCTCAGAAGGCTTTTCCTAAAAATGTCTCTCTGCCTGCATCTGGATCATGTCTCTCCTCCCCTCGGGAGCAACGGGAACCTTTTCAAGTTTTAATCAGAGACATCTCATCTCATTCTATCCCGAAATACCTTTATTTTGACAGATTTACACATCTCAAATAAGAGCTTATTTCAGGAGGGACATTATCTGACATGCTGTTTGGCAGTAAATAAAAGCTCTTTCCTGCACCATTTGTCTTCGTCTCCTGTGGAACACGCCATTGGTTTACATGCCTCGCACACACATGTGCACACAAAGGTACAGAATATCTTCCCATTGAGCTCCTCTTGTTACATGGACCACTCCACCTGTTAGAAGTTAAGCAAAGTGTTGTGAATGATTCAATCACCACTGGAGCTCATCTTCTTCTACTCATCCTCTGGAAATGTGCAGACATTTGATCAGAGTGAGATCTGTCTGTGTCCGCGCTGAACTAAAGTCATTCCACTAATAACAGCAACTAAACTTGTGCATAGTGGCGCCGTGAAGATGAAGACCGATCTTTCCACCTATAGCATCTCCAAAGCTTTATTAAAATAATATATCAGTTTAAAGAAGCTGTAGGTTTCAGCCAAGAAATGATCATGCACATCATGCACATCATGCACATCGCCCAGAAAACAGCAAGCTGGAGCTTTTTAACTTGTGAAACAAACAAATTATTTCATCAATCCGACAGTTTTCTTCCAAACTTTCCCACCATTCGAGACTGAGACTTTACACCGCAGTGCATCAACCCTGCTTTGCACGTATTGCATATGCTTGGTCCAGCATAATCCCCCCCCCCCCTCTTCCATTGGACTTCACATCTCCCGGGTCCCAAAAGCTCCCTCCCTGCAGCACAGATGTGGCTCTGATTACACGAGTTGCCCGGTGGAGCTCATGTGAAGCAGAAACGCCACGTCTTTAACGCAATAGGCCGCACTTACAGGGGGGACATACCTTTGACATCCACCGGATAAATCACTGCGCTGTGCGAACACGGCCGCTTCAAATCCCGCCAGCAGACAGCCGTCTCTGAGGACGCAGACGGTTTTACCTCCCTGCTGAACGGGATCCGTCTCCCTGAAGTAATATCTGCTTGGCCCGAGGCAGCGAGCGCTCACCGGCGGGAGGTACAGGGTTTGCATGCCACTAGTAATGCGATAGTCCAACATCACTCAGCTCGTGCGCTGTCAAAATATAATATACATAATAGTAATATAAGTAAGCGAAGGCCCCACGCTATCTTTGGAGGGATTTACTGTTTTGGACCTACAATATTGTGGCAGTTTCATTTCCCAACGTCACCAGATTGGGGAGGAAAGGTTGTTTTGCTATTCCAGCATGTCTGATTGCAGAATATCTGTGTTAAATCTGATTCCTTCTGGTTTTGAATGACAGGTCCGTTATTATGAATTGGAAAAGGGATCTTTGGGGGCCATCACTCCTCAAACTTGTGTTTCATGTTTTAATTTGCAGGTCTATGAATAACGCTGGCAAACAGGAACATTTTTTCCTCTTATCAATTCAAGAAACAGACACTGTCACATTAGTCTGTAACTACTTAGAGTGAACAGAGATTTGACCTTCTTTGTTTTAATGAAAATGAACCTAAATGTAAAACATCTGCTGTGTATTTTCACCCTGTGTGTTTCCAGTGAAGTTTGGCTGTTGTGGCTGTTTGGGTCTTGTTAAATTTGCACTTGTCACTTGTGGAGATTCGGGGGGAAGCTGCAGAAGCGCGTAGTCGGGTTCATTCATTTAGGGTGCGAGTAGTATCGAACAAATAAAACACAATAAAATGGCAATGATGTTTTCCTCCATCAACCCTCCCGAGGCCTTTCCTCCCAGTCGATGTTGAGAAAGTGAAGTCTGCAGGACGATGATGTTGATCAGCGCTGCAAACTCATTTGTTATAGTTACACAGCTGGGATCACTCTCATTCGTCGACATGTCTACTTTCCAAGTCTTACTTGCGGCAAAAGCTCTCCCCTCGTTGCCTCTCCGCCTCCATTAAGTTAACACGAGACTAAGCCTCAGTAGTTGAATTAATGGGAAAAAATAAAGTCTGGTCGCGAACAAGCAGGAATTCTCCTTTTAGCAGGTCAATAAAGAGGATTGAACAGGCATTAATGCTGCTGAACGAGACTCAGGCGACCTCTGACCTGCCCAAGCGCACTACATGGAACTGCTCTCTGCACATTTCTCCGGGACTCCTGCCAGATTGCAATCACACTGCCGGCCAATCAAACCCGAGACGCCAGGGGAGCGACCTTAGGAAAAAGTGTTTTTACCCGTGTTTTTGTGTTAAGACATTTAACACAAACACACTGAAACAGCTCGATTTACCAGCTTTAAATATGACAACGGCCAACGTCCCGGTAACGTGTTTGTGTAGCTCATACAATGGCCCATTGGAAGCACCACCAACTACTGTTATCTTTCCTCCCACGCAGCGGTGTACTTTTCTTACCTCATTGTGGAGACACGGCCGAGTCCCAGCAGCGAACCGAAGGACGAGTGAAACCAATCAGGAAAAGAGGTTCGGGGCGCGATGAAAGTTCAGAAGGACCTGGGGTCACGTGTCCGACGTTTAACGTGGAAATGATCTTTGTCACCCGCCGTGGGTATTCTATAGCCTCAAACGTGTTATTGTTAAAGACAAGTACCCAGAACATGAGCCGGGCCCGGTTCTGGATCCTGTGGGGCTCTGCGATGGGAGCATCCCGGCGGAGAACGCGGCCCTGCTGGAAGTTGAATTAGCTCTCTTCCATAAGAGCACGGTGGTCACATTTAGAGAGAAAACAATACTACATGACTTCTATCTGTGGGGATCGCGGCGTCGGGCGACTCTTGTCTGCGTCACATGCTCGCTCACTGCAAACACAACGGAAAACAGGCTTTTCACGGATGATTTTCACGTCATGCTCGACCCCCTTTAATGAAAGAACTCTGTTCTTGCCTCAAAACACATGCGCGGTCTAATAACTGCACATTCATGTGCCGCGTTTTCATTCTAGATCTCAATGCAAAAGGATATTTTTGAATTTCTACCCTAATCGTCTTTTGTCTTTTGAGCAACCGGCTTTGCCGCCGCGGCGCGTTTGATGCGGTATCATTTTTCCATGTTTTAGCAACACTGGCCCATTGAAATGTTTTCGCTCCTGCACTGAAACGTTTGATTGTCGCGCCCTTTTGTTTCGCATCATTATCTCTACTGAGTAATCAGCTGTTGCCCCCCCGGCCGTTCCCACCGATTTTGCGTATGAATGACGCGACAATTTGTAAGTAATTAAGCGTGAAATAACAAAGCATTCTTGTTTATTTCTCATCTAATGGCAGGAAGTCGGTGCCGAGTGCAACGTAAAGGCATACGTGGGAATTTACAAGCGACACAGACTGTTATTGGGAGGTGAAATGAATCAAACCAAATCCTCCAGGAGATCCGTGTTGGACAGTTGGTGAAGTACTTTCTCTACTAGTTTAATGTTGTTTCTGTTTATGCGCAGTTTATCTTCTAGTTTTAGGTCCCTAAATCTAACCAGAGGGTTTCTCAGCATTTTAAACACGTTTTTCTTCGTCTATGAGAGAGTTTTGTGTGCCAGCGCTTCTCCGTCGATTGTTACGTAACTACTTTTCCGGCTGCGGCACAAAAGAATGATGCTCTCTGTTTTAAATCGTCCTCGCAATGCTGTGTTTGGCTCTTCTGTGGTTTCTCCAACCAAACAAACAGCAGTCGGAGAGAACAAGCGCCGACCCGTTTTAATTACCGATGAAATCGAGCAGCAATTTAGAGGTCTGGAACCAGACAGCCGCTGGAATCAACAATGAGAACCACTTGGATCCAACGTTTTAGAGACATCCAACCGGCTCCAGCAAACTGGCACCTAAAACTAAACATCGCAGACAATATTTGATCCAATGCAATTAAGTTAAATCCAACCTTTTCTCAGGAGACTCTTACGTTCTCCAAAGATCTGCGCTGCCTTCGGGTTCAGCGGTCAAATACTAATACAAATGAAATGAGCGATATCCTGAGCGTGTTCCCAGGAAGCATTAGCACAGTGGAAACCGCATCAAGCCCACCAGCAGATGTCAGATTCCAGTGCAGACGTTTAAGCCGCTTCAGCTATGAACACGGCCGGATGATGTTTCACTGCTTTGAAGCTAACTGACCATTTTGCTGTGATTCTGATGCCGTTCCCCAAACCGGTGGTTACACACGGGGGACGCTGCCTGAAACGAGTCCTCGTCTTCACGTCTTCAACACAATGAGCACAATGTTCTTTCGTGGCGGTCAGAAAGAAGGTTTTCAGCTGGTTGTTTGTGTTGCGGCGGCGGCGGCGGCGGTCTTTTCACAATGACACACAGACGAGGAGGATTCTTCAAAGTCGCCGCCGCGCCTCTCATTGTTTCCCACACGCCAGAGAGGACGAGGAATCCAGTTCTCTTCCTGCTCCATCTGTTAATCAACACTTCACCCTAAAAAAGAAAAAAAAAAACAGACACGACGCGGCGGGACGCAAACCGCCACGCGGCGACGTCCCAACTGACACGAGCAGGAACAAGATAAACCAAGCGACGTTTTCCAGACAGACTCCAAAAGGCAACACGACTGATCCCCGAATAACAGCTTTGGATGAACTGGAATGCGTCACAAGAGTAAGTTCATGAGGAACATCTCATCTCCTATGAGTGTGGAGGGAACATGTGATGCATTGTGGGTCGTGAATCATCCAGAGCAGCTCGATGTGAAACGTCTTCTTGACTCACAGTTCATTGCAGTTCTCAACAACGTCTGGCTCGCTGCCGTTTCTCTCCGAAGCTCGTCCTGATGATTCTGTCCTTCCCTGTGGTCCCACCACCCAGACAGCAAGGACCCCCATCTCTCTCACCTCTGCCCCCCCCCCCCCCCCCGGAGGCAATGACAGCCTCTCTCTCTCTGACGGTGTCCCATCTCGTCGCTGCACCTTCTTCGTCTTCGTCCACACCCTCTCCGCCGACTCGCACATCTGGCAAAGGTTACGAGTGTGCAAGAATTCCATCGTCCTCCGCGCTCATCAGATGTGTGAGCCTGGTAAGATGTTACCTCTGAATCCTCACTTCCAAGTGCAGGACAGTCATGTGCGAGTAAGAGGGCGCAGTCCGAGCATTCGCATCACGGAATAGAAGAGGATAGAAAATAGAAATATATGAGTCTTGAAAGTTTCCCCAAATCGTTCTTACAAGGCTAAAGACTCGTTTCCCAGTTACATTATGGAGCCTTACGGTTACAAAATGTGATATAGATCTATATCTGTAGATATAGATCTATATCTATAGATATAGATATATACAGTGGTATTAATCTTCTCGGTCCGCACCATTAAAGTACATTTCTTCAAACGGTACTATTGTTAATTCCATAACACCTCTTGCTGTAAGAGGGACTTAAAGTCTTTGCTTTTAAAAAAAAGAAACAGTGAAACTAGGAAAATGAAATCTTGAGTTTGTACGTTTTCAGAGTTCAGAGAGGACGGAACGAGGAGCAGAAAGTCGTGAGAGTTACGTGTCACAAAGGAAGGACCTCCAGGTGAGACTTACCTGGTCGAAACGACCACCTCAGACGAGACGCAGACACCTACAAGTCTACCCGGAGGCTGCTTCGCACATCTGGTTGGCGACCCGTTAAAATCCATTATCACCGCAGAGTAGCTGCAATTACAGCCAGAGAAGAAGAAACAACAGCTGCGATCAGCCGATAACCTGTGAGACCGACGCAAGCCAACAGCTTTATTGGGTGAGAGATTGACTGGCAGCCGTAAAACACACTCTGCCCTGTCAGTTAGTGTAATGCAATCATAACGTCTGAGGACGTGAGGGGGGGCATCGCCCTCCCGGAGCCCCCCAGAGAAGAATAACAGCGCGAGGACGTGAGGAACGCTCGCTGTTATTCTAGATTCAGGCCACTTACTGAAAAGGAAGACGTGTGAGCCTCCATTGAGCCTTTCAAGGGAAATCCCGGGGGCCCCTGACGAGAGCCCAACGCTCCCGAGGGGGGGGGCCCTTTGGCATCTGAAGGATGGAGTGACGACAGCGGGACGGTTGTTTGTGTGTGGAGAGGAAACAAAGTGAAGCGGCTCTGAACATGTCGGCCCCGCCGCTTGTCTCTGTGTGGTGACCCGGCACGGCGACAAGCCTGGAAACCCCCAAACAAACCCCCCGGCCGCAGGGTGCGGGGGCCTGTGTGCACACACATGGTTAATTGGCTGTCTTCAGCCTGCCGTTCGCTTGCTGGGGTTTGTTTATTTTCATCCTGCACAGTTGGATGCAACGCAGGCAGAATGTGAATGAACGGGAACGTTGTGCATTTTATCCTTTTAATGTCTTTCTTATGCTGATCTTACAGCCTTGGTTTTTATGCACTGACTCTTGAGCCTTGTTTCAAACGTCTGTATTTACATGAGACGATCGATTCCACTGTAAAATCCAAGCAGATTGCCATTACATTCGATCCAATCTCTTATTTTAATTAGGCTTTAAAGGGCACATTCAGGGAGACAATGTGGAATGGCTGATTCACAGTTTTTGGGGAAACCCATGAAGTTTCTCTTAAAGGTGTTAAAGGAGTTAAAGGCCCCCCCGCAGTGTCAGTCTCATGACCCATCTTTTAAGCGGTGCGATGAGGTCAGGACTTCGCAGCCACGCGGACTTCTTTGGCACAAACGTCGAGCGGCGGCGGCAGTGAAACGTACACTGGTGTCACCCGTCGAGCCGCTCCTGCCCCGAATGCTTGGGAGGGACACGCTGTGCACGCTTGCCTGGATAGGCGCACTGTATCGCAGCCTACAGTGGGAGATCTGGTGTTGATGGCAAAGTCACCTGCGCGGTGGGGAGGGGGACGGGGGGGACGGGGGGACGGGGGGACAGCTGCACAGCCTATTTTAGTTTGATATCAAGCAGGACAGCCTGATACGGGCATGAAGACAGGGGCTGCCCTTCTGCCTGCAAGAGTTTCTCATATTTACTATTTGCAATTACAGATTACAGAGTCTCTCTGTCCAACACACACACACACACACACACACACACACACACACACACCAACGAGGGTGCACTTGTTGAACTCTGCAGGGCGGTGTGTGTATATTTATCAAAATCCCTTTTTATGATGTTTTCCAAATAAGTTGTGCTTGTAATGCGCCCCCCCACCTCCTCCTCCTCCTCCACCTCCTCCTCCTCCTCCTACTCCTCCTCCTCCCCCCCCCCCCCCCCCCCCCCACCTGATCCTCCTGCGGAGCTGCATTTGTTTCCTGCTAATCCTCCTTGTGAGGGAGGCAGCTCGGGTAGCAGGAGCCGGCTTTGATCCCCGACAGACGAGGACCGAAGAGACACTCAAGCTACTTCCTCCTCCGTCTCTTGTCCCGTCCCTCGCATGGCTGCTTGGGAGACGGGGAAGGTCGGGGGGGTCGGCGGGGTTCAGCGCGGCAGATGTGAAAGCTCTCCTTTAGAGTGCGGACGTCGGTGATTTAAACGTATTTATTCATTTCATATATATTTAGTGGCACACGCTGAACACACACACCGAGGAGCGTGGAGCCGCACGCCGGAGACACACACTTCATGTGCGTCCTGTGTACCGAGTTAAGTTTTAAACCCAACAAAAAGCAGCTGTGTTGAAACCAATGTTAGCACATCTGTCGGGTTCAGTGAGCGAGGTCGAGCGACTCGTTTCTTCCATATTGAAGCGCACAGCTGGCGTGTTCTCGTCCACGTGATGGCTTTAAAAGTTTGTATGTTTTATGTGCCGCATAATTAACACGATCATGTGACCAGATCCAGAACCCACTGACAAGAAAACGATTGTGCGTGTGTGTGTGTGTGTGTGTGTGTGTGTGTGTGTGTGTGTGTGTGTGTGTGTGTGTGTGTGTGTTGATGTGTTTGTTTTCCAACTGCAGTGACAAGCAGGACCTTTGCAGCGACCCTTGAACTGAAAAGTATACAGACACAGACGTCCTAAACATTCAAGCTCCAGGTGTCCAACACACACACACGCACACACACACACACACACGCACACACACAGAGGGAGACGAATGTAGGACCAGCCGTGTTGTACATCCACGGAGGTCTGGAAATACTTCTTTAACCATTTATTATTCACACGACAATCCCAGACACTCCTCAATTACCAGTTGCAGTGACTTTCCCTCACAAACACAGGCACACAAACACACACACACACACATAGTGTTTGAAGGTTAAGGAGTACAGCTGGGAGCTGCTGCGTGACCCCCCCACACACACACACACACAGACACACAACCCCCCTCCTCTGTCACTCCCAGTAATCAATCTGTCAGTGTGGTAATTAACCCACAAAGTTAAGTAAGCATGACTACTGAACTCCATCCAGCATTCCTCTCCTCCTCCCTCCCTCCTCCCTCCCTCCCTCCCTCTCCCTCCCCCTCGCTCGCCCGGCGGCGGGCAGAGGTCGCTCGTTTGCTGATTTCGATGCGTTCGAGTGTGAGCGTTGAAAATCGAGCCGAAGAGGAGAGTCTGTTTCTGGTACTGTTCGGTCATAAGTGTCACGATGCTCGTGGGAACGTCGGCGCCATGTTGGGAGCGTTGGGCGGACGTCAGTTTGGGGCTCGGCGTCCCGCTCAAGGACACTCGCAGGCGGCACGCAGAGGATCGGAGCCGCTGTCGGGGGAACGACGTGAGCAGCGGCCCCGGAGTACAAAGAGGTCGGCGAGGGCGACGAGCGATAAAACCGAATGGTTACTCTCCATCGGCTCTGAGCTCCAAGGTCACGACTCATCGAGCGCCCAGCGCTTCAGAAACACGTCCCTCGAGTCCGAACACGCAGAAGTTGTTGAGCAGAGATTAGAAATCAGCGTCGGTGGGACATTGATTGACATTATCGAGCCGAGGACAGAAAGACGGTTCACTCGAGTGAATCACCTTCATTGACCACGACGGGATACAAAAAACCCAAAGGATCGAACCCCTGAAGGTTGCAGGATTCACTTTAAATCCACAGACCAGGTTGGAAAAGCTGGTCAGGCAGCGTCTAAGTCGTCCTTGACCGAGGGGCTCGTTCTCACACACACACACACACACACACACACACACACACACACACACACACACACACACACACACTAGAATATACCTGGACTTATGAAGGCACAGAAACTCCCAGTTAAGCCTGAGAAAGAATGAGACATGGGCAGAACCTCAGAGATGTTCTTGCACTCAGGTGACGCTGGACCAGATACTCATGTGGCACCGACATCATCAGGATGCTTTGGGAACTAAAATGCAAAGGGAGGAGAGTCACAAGATCCGCTGCTTTGTTTTATTCCCAGAGAATTTGCCCCATACGCTGACGTTTAGCAGCACAGATGGAAACGCTGAACGATCGACCACTTTAGAAGAGCCTTAAATTCCTCGACATAAACGGGCCGGCGTGAAATGTGGCGCGTTTGGGGCTAAAGCGCCGGGGCCTTGAGACCCCGATGAAATAGTACCAATGACTTTGGAGGATTTTTTTTCCCTCCGGCTCAACCAGCAGTTTGCGCCGCGGTTCCTTTTAGATTCCTGGACAGGGATTTTGTGTTGTCTTGTATTTTGATTGGCACTAAACTGTGAGACAGAGCATCGCTCAGAGAACTAACAATAAGCATGTGCATTGTTGACATGCATCATATGTCCGTGGGGAGGGTTTGGGGGAGGGCTTGGGGGAGGGTTTGGGGGAGGGCTTGGCGTGGGGACTGAAGGGTCGGGCCCGTCAGTCACTTTTGGAGCTGAAGCTGCATGCTGGTTTCATTTAGCAAACTGGGCCGTTTCTTTGGGTGGGACACAATTTTAAATCCAATATGCTTCAGCTATTTTCTCGTTGGCAGCCAGATGAGCCGCCCTGACTCAAATCAGGGATGTTGATCTCATATTGTCTGAAGGTCACAGTGCCCCAGGCCTTTTCTCTGAGATGCACACAAACAAAACGTGATATTCTCCAGGTTTGAACCATGTCACACACACACACACAGACAATAAAAGGTACAAAACTCCCTTTTGTTTGTGTCCAAGAAGCGCTGGTGGCTCACAGCCAGTGTGCTAAGACGGGTAATTGAGAAGCGTCATGACAACGGCAGCTGTAACCGGCTAAATGTTTTCTGTGGCAGCTGCGACGGTCGAGGGCGATTCCTCCTCGGACGGACCCACAACTCGTACTGTGTTTACACACATCGGCTGCTCAGAATAAACCCACCATCGGTGTTTACTAACCATTATCTGTATTAACTCCCATCGACTGTAACAGCAAGGGGGGGGTCTCAGAACTCTACTTTGTGATCCCTCCTGACTTTCACAAGATCCTCAGATCCTCAGATCCTCCGCCAGCCTGCAACAGGCAAGACGATTATATCCCAAATCCCTCCGCACAGCGGTGGGAATTTAAAAAAAGGCATAAAAGTCAAACGTAACAGAGCACCAGTGAGGAAAGTAAAATCGCGTTGGATTTTAAACGGAAATACTCGGGTCAGCGGGGATTCTACGTCCAAGAAGTCACAGTAACAAAGTAACCCTGATTTACAGCGTAAACTGTGCATCCCGCTGAATACACACACGTTCCTCCCCCACACACACCGGACGGCACCTGTGACGCTCGCGGTCAACAGGAGGTCAGTTCACATGAAGGGATCCAAGGTGAGTCCAGGACGATGACTTACGGCTGCTGCTCTGTGGGAGACCGGCAGCCGAAGGCCGTTGGGTGTCGGCAGCGCTGTAGTCTGGTGTGTGTTCATGTCTTCTTGGACCATCTTGTACTTTCATGAAGCCCGACTTTGTGTATTAAAGCTCCAGCTTCTAAAGCGTCGTCACACAGAGCGTTTTCCCTGCAGAAAAAGCTTTAAATAGCTGCTTGTTGGTGGTCGGCGCTTCTTTCTGTCTGTTTTTACAGTACGATCGGAGCTGCAATGCCGACCTCTAATATCTGAGTACATCTCAACGTCGCCAAAAGATGGAAAGTAACCAACCGACCTTTTGTACACTGACAAACGTCCAGAGGATTGTGTGAATGTTTGTGAGTGGATCCGTCCCCACATCACCTCAACGTCCTCGCCAGAGGTTACAAACCACGAGCCTGTGAGCGCGGTAACAGCTGCACCAGCTGTTACTGAATGTAACACGTGAATATAACGTTACAGCCCACTTAACTCAACCCGCCGGCCGCAGTGAAACGTTGAGATTTATTTTCTGCTCGGTGACGTTAATTTGCTTTCTTCAGAAGGGAATTAGAAGGAAAAATGTGACGTGATTCACACGGGCCTCATTTCCTCCTCTGACGCCTGGTGACTGCGACCGAGGTACTTCTGGAAACGCTTCCCACTCCTTCACAGAGCGAACTCACAGGACGCTCGACCCAAAGCAAACGGCGCTGGGAGACGTCAGGGAGCATCGTTGGGTAGATTGCTCTGACGGCGAATGTAACCGGACATTGATGAATATGAAGGACGGAGGTGGACGGGCGGCTTCACCGTCCTTGCTAAAAACAAAAAGGAAAATATAGATGGTTCCTTTTTTTTTTTCAACTCCGTAAACTTGAAGCTGACAGTTGACTGTTCATCAAGGGCCACCTGTAAGAGAGTTGTTAGGACGGACATCGAGAGAGACATCGAGAGAGACATCGAGAGAGACATCGAGAGAGACGAAATGCAAAGTGCGTGAGAAAGAAGAAAGGCTGCCAGGTACAAACACATGTAGAGAGGGAGGAAGGGAGGGAGGGAGGGAGGGAGGGAGGGAGGGAGGGAGAGAGGGAGAGAGCTTTAGCCACTTTAACCGGCTTTGATCTCCTTAATGGGGGGCTGGCCTCGCTCCAGGTGGGACGTGTCGCCGGGGCAACGGGGACAAGAGGAGGCTGATGAGGCTCCGGGCTTCAGAGCCCCGCTCAGACAAAACACACTTAGCTCCTCACTTCGCTCACTGAACAAAGCGAATCAAGAATAAAATAATTGCACGCGTTCAGGAGACACGTTAACATCATCAATTTTCCTGGTTACGCTGCAGACCGGATGGAGGTGGAGTCGGACAGTGAAGTGACCTCTACGGACGGGACGGCCTGCGTGAATGCGAGAGGGTTGAGCAGCTTCAGCAGCTTCGGCTCACCTGTGGTTGGTCAAGTAGCAGATTACAAAGGGTTGGATTCTGCTAATTTTACACTTGAACTCTCCCAACTCTCCCCTGGAACCTCCTTTTCTTTCTCCATCCCCTCTTTGAACTCCACCGCCTCTTTCCTGACCTCCGTCCCTCGTGTGTCTGTCTCCCGTCCGCGGTCCCTCCCTCCGTCTCTCTCAGGAGCCTCGGCCTGCTTTGATATTCTGCTGGATTAGTGTGTCTGCGTGTCTGGCTTCCTCTGATATACGGCCTTCTCCATGGGATCTAGTCACTCCCTGTTACGTGGACCTCGGTGAGGGGGAGTCGTTCCTCCCCATCGCTCTGTTCACACGTCTCAGTGACGCCGCCTGCGTCTCTGTGGGAAGTTTTCCTGAGATATTTAGCGGCAGATTTCTGCAAACTGTAATTATTGTGTTTCAAACGTTTATTTCTCTAAACACTGTTGTGCGGATTAGCACGTGTCACTGAGAAGGTCGACCCTCGCGCTGGCAGGATCACAGGTTTGACCCGCCGGCGTTACTAACAACATTAGTGATGGCTGTCGCTGCGAGTCGGGGCGGCGTGACGGGGAACCAGTCAGGCGGCAACCTGAGAAACGCAGCGGCGTGAAGAAAGCTCGCAGTCCTTCAAACAGCCACGCGAGGTGTTCAGCTAGAGCCACTAAACCAACTAAACCAACTAAACCAACTAGAGAAGTGATCCAACTGGTGCTATTTAGAAATGGTCACGCTCAGTGTGGTAGTTCACTGGTTTTAGGCCCTTTGCTGCATGTTTTCCCCTCATTCCAGGCCTGAATACCAAGACAGGCAACATAAAATGCTGTTATATGAACATAATATTAGACACATTTGACTTTTAAAGAAGTGTCAGGGGGATCGTTGCAGTTTGTTCTCGTCAGGAGGAAAATATCCAGTCGGCAGTCGATCCAATCAGCTTGTTATCCTCCGGATTTATGACAATACCGGATGTCTCCTCACATCATCCAAGTATAGTGGAGGGAACGCCAACGTTTATGATTATAGGAAGGTTCCTGGTTCCAGAAGTTTAGAAAAAGAGCTGGTGGAATGGTATAAATTATAAGGAAAGTGTCAGTTGTCATCTTCACTTTAGCTACTTAAGGTTTTATTGTACTTAATTGGCAACGGATTAAAAAACTCTTCAAAAAGTAACCAAAAGAAATGGGTTTTTGCATTTGGAGGAGTTTCTGGCGGTTGAGTATTTGAGATTAATGAGACGATTCATCCTCTGGGGACCATGAACACAGTCAAGGCGTTTCCCTCCGCAGCAAAGTGGTGGAATGTGGTGAAACGCCGTCGCCGTCCTCCCCCCGGCCGTCCATCGCTGCATCTCAGTCACCTTCCTGTAAGAAAATGTTATTCTGCGTGATGTTATTTTGTTTCACACAGCGAGCGGAGTGATGGCGGGTCGACGGAGCGCATGCTAAAGCTCATGGGAAACATATCGCCGGCACGCCAGGAGGCTTTGCTCACATTGATGGAGAGGGGTGAGGAGAGGAGGGGGGGGGACCAAGGTTCACTGGTTCCCAAACTCCTGCAGAGCTTCAGTAGCCTTCACTACCACCCTGAAACGGCTCTCCCCCCTCCTGCCTCCCCTCTTTCTTCCCCTCCGCTGCCCTCCTGTTCCTATCTCAAGCTCTCGCCTCTCCTTTGTCCCGTCCCCTCCGCTCACCTCCTCCCGGCCTCTCGTCCTCTCCCGACCTTCTCCTCGTCCTCCCCGGTGACACGAAGCCAAGGTTCAGGCCTGTTGCATGTGTTCGGCCCCAGCAGGGGTCCTTCCTAAACATCTCAGGCTTCTCACTGTACGCAGTAAATTACAGCCACAGATCCGACGCCCCGCTTTCTGACGGGAGATCAATATTGACTTTCTATAAAAGCAGCCGGGTGGGGGAGAGACAGAGAGAGCCAGAGGGGGAGAGAGGGAGATGTCACATGTTCTCTCAGGCTTTTTGTTCGAGGGCCCTTCGTCTTTACGTTATTGAAACTGGCCGGTGCTCAAAGTCAACACAGTTAAACGTTTTCCTCCCTTCAAAAGGAGCTGACGTCTGTTTGTGGACTCAATAAGGAAAAAGAAAATACTTCCAAATATTTGAAAACTGCCCCCGACTACAGTTGATCATCCGTTACAGAAAAACATGGTTACTCGAGGACGGATGAGGCATCGATCATATTATTTTATTTATTCAGATCCTGTAAGATTTTTATATTTAGAAACAAGGAAAAAACGAGCAAAGCAGAAACAAGATGATAAGAAAAGCAAGAAAGCGTCCGAGGCTCCTTTAAGCTGCTGCAGGGGGAGTGAGGCCCGGGAAAGGAACTAATCAAACGGAGAAATCTGTCTCCTGAGGCCCACTGGGCCGTGTGCATGCACACGTCACACACATGAAAACGCACACTGACGGACACGCACACACACACACACGCACGCGTTCGGCCCATGTGCGTTTGATGTTGTCAGGCATGTCGTCTGTCTACATCGCGTACGGGTTTTGGCACGCAGCCTTCCTCAGGGTGACAAAGAGCGCAACCTTTTGTGTGTCGACAACTATTCCTCAGCCTCCTACCTGGACCCAGCAGCCCGTGTAGGTGCAGGCAAGCAGAACCACACACACACACTCACACACACACACACACACACACACACACACACACACTCTCACACACACACACACACTCTCTCCCCTGCTGCTTTTCCCCTGACGTTTTCTCCCTGCACCTCCTCCTCTCCTTTCACGCTATTTCTTAATTTGATTATTCTCTCTGTGCCGGGAGACGTTTCTGTGGAAGTTGCTCAATTCTCCCTTTTATATGAACTTGAGACTAAAGTAACTTAACGACGTGTCGGAGCTCCGACGGCTGCCAGCAGCACCGCGGCAGAGCCAGCACACGCTCGCTCCTCTCCAAACATTATTATTCAATTTGCATCTTTGATTTTTTTTTTCCATTTTCCTGTATTCAAGATTAATAATGTCACACATTACGTCAATCGCCGGTTCGGAAGACCTGCGCAGTGGCAAATTCAACGTGATGAAACATCTTTGTTTGGTGAAACCTAGCAGGCGCTGCTCAGGGAAAACGACACCCACTTAGTGTCTGAGCGTTTATTTTGATCCGGTTTAACTCTAAACGTGTACTAAACTGAAGATATTTATCACTGAATTGCTGCTTTCTTGTAATATCACAGTTTTTTATCACAGTTGCGTCACGGCTCGGCGTAAGTCGGCTAACCGGTAGATCTGCCGTTCCTTCTCCTTTGGGCGAGCTGGACCCCGGAGAGAGTCGGCGCTCCCTGCGGCGGTTACCGCCTCCTCAGTAGAAACCCGGCATTTCACACGCGCTCGCCCGACTGCTCTCAACGAGGTCAAGAGGGGAGGAGCGTTTGCCACGATGGTACGAGACGGTGTGTGTGTGTGTGTGTGTGTGTGTGTGTGAGCTGTAGGTGGGGAAGTTGACGTCCGCTCAGTTCCCTCAGGCGAGGAAACAACACGCATCCATCAAACCGACCTCGCCGCCGGTCGGATTGGTTGCGTGTGAGCACTTCCTCCGGCCGCCTTAATAGTCTGCTGGAATACTTGAGGTCTGAGGGCGAGGCGGCCGCTGTTTACGGCCTACGTTGTTTACCTGCTCATGAGTTGTTTTCTGTTTCCAAATAGAACGATCCAAACATAGAAATAAGTGGAGCACTTTTCTTTTTTTACCAAAGTTGCTGGAAATTGTTTTGGCAACAGACGCTTTACGAGAGACTCGTTTATCAGCTCGAATCAGCGAATCAAGGTCAGATGATGTTGTTTGACCCTGGCTCTTAATTAGAAAACATCTCAAAACTGAAACATATCGTGTGTTTGACGCGGCCTTTGTCCACCGGACACCTTCTCTGATTGGCGAAGTCGGACAATGGTCAGTGTTTTGGTCGACGGTGCTCACTGAATCCCTTCCTCACTTCAGCAGAGGTCGTCCAGGGGTCAGCGTGGCGCGGGGTCAGAAACTACTTCTTACTCCCGCTGTGTCCTCGGCCATGTGTAGAATGTGGGTCGTCTTCAAAGGAGACGAAGGATTGGCCTTCGACACGAAGCGTCGGCGACTTCCGCGGTCGGCTGAACTCCGCTTTCAATGGGGGGAGTAACGCGGGACGCCGAGGCCGAAGAGGGTCAGCGGTCCACTCCACTTCTCTTAAAGCAGAACGATAGAGGCCTGTCTGTGTGTTTAATTTCACGCGGTAATAAATGAGGTATTACCGCGTGGGGAATCGTGTGCACGTGTTTTCACTCCCTTACTTTTCCAACATGTTTTGGTTACAAAGAATATTTATTGCTCAAGGCCGTCGCCCACAAAGGTCACTGGACTGCCTTTCATGATGAGCTGCTGTGACTAAGTTTCTATTTTGACTGTGTGGCTTTGTGTGATTGATACAACACCGCTGCTCGATGTGAGGCAGTCGCTTGTGTTGGTTGTGCGATGCCTGCTGTTTGCCACTGGGAGTTGCTACATGTGCCGTGGATTGATTGGTTGTTAATTCTCAATTATTAAGTTTCAGCTTAACCACAAGCATGCCAATGGTCTGAAATGGTCCCGTCCGGCCTCCTAAGTGGCCGTGATCCTTTGAGCCTGAAACTGGGAAACAGGTTGTGAGACGCCTGCTTTCCAAACTGCCTCTGGTGGCCTGGCCTCCTTTTAGCCTTCAAATCAAAAGCAAAGGGTTTGATTTAAATCCCTCTTGTAATGGTGTAAAGCTGTTCCATTTCACCAGGGATCACGTCATGCTGCGGAAGCCAAAGGCACAAACTTCCAATTCTTGCTTCCCGTGGCTGTGAAGGTTTTGACACTAGTACCGGTGTGGACGGTGACCCACCGCAGTCAGCAAACGGGACCCTTGTTTGCTCTTTATATTTACTGTGCCCCACATCTTTGGTGCAATTGCGCTCCAAAAAAGTCTATTAGCCTTGTGGTCCGTTGGTTGCCATCATGTGTCTTCGCCCGCGTATCGCTAGAGGAATATAGAGGTGTGCGTGGTCAAGGCTCCAGTACACCCGTACCCCCAAAATGCTGAAATGAGCCTGTAAGGAAATAGTTACTTCCCAACAATGTGAAGAAGCTTCCTTTCAGAAACTCAAAATGAACAAATAAGCTTCCCACTTTTTTCTCAATAAAACCGAGGTATTGATTGTAAATTTCTGCATTTCTTTTTTCTCGTCTCGTGTTTTCAGCCTGTTGGCTTTAATCAAATAGCTGTGGTGAGAAAAGGTGATGAGCAAACACGCCTGAAATATTCAACCAATCTTTCCTCATTGCACGTTGCAGCTTGTAACACAAGCACATGCAGAATGAGTAAATAGATTTTCCTCCGCTCCAGTTTTCTCTGACTCGTGCGTCACAGCGTTAGCACAAACCAGTTAGCGCGTGCGGTTAGCATGTCTCCCGGGCGCCGCGGCTAGCTGATCGCGTGGCCCCCCGAGGTTTATTGAGCGCCGTGTTATATCGTTAAGTTCCGCCGGCGGACCACACAGGGCAAGCGACGGTGTCTGTGTCCTCGTTAAATCTCCGCCTGGGCAAACCAGAGACGGCCAACGTACACAGCAGATAAGACAGTTAGCAGCTCGCTCAGATTTACAGCCGCGAGCCTCGGGGGGGGGACATGAGTTCATATATCGTTTTAATGTCTGGCAGCCAGATGGACAAACGGGGGACATTCTGTGATTTAACAGGGACACGGAGAGAGAAAAATAGGTGTGCTTGACTGATAGACAGCGGTGATATATTTCATTTGTGGAGACGGTGAGCGAGAGGAGTGAAAGGCCAGAGGTGACGCGGTGCCGGTGGGGGGGGGGGCGGTGAATGGAGTGTGGATGAGACGTGAGATGCGGAGAGGCAGAAATGTCAAATGGAGATTTATAATTAGGGAAAATGTAATGTTTAGGAGACAAGTCAGGAGCGCGTGACGTTAGCGCGTCGCTACCGTTGCGCCGATGAAAACACACCTTCCACCTCGTCAATCGGTCAGCACGTCGTCAGCCGGGGAACCACGCAAACCGCACCCTGAGATGCCGTGATTCTGAGGTCCAGATTTACGCCGAGTGTCAACGCTTCTTGTCAACACCAAAAATCAGCCCCCAAATAACCTCGACTTGATCCCTCACCTTGTCCACATAAATAACGCTCCCTGAAGAACAGGGGCCGACTGTGTCTGATCCGCTCCACCTTTTCCCCGTTTGATTTACATCTACGCGTTAAAAGAAAAAACCCGAGCATCCTGCCCTGGAAAAACACGGCGTCTTAATTCCTGCGAGTAAATTCTGAGTGGCGCTGGGCAGTGTCGGGTTCTGCCGACTGCCCAGCCCACCTAGTGGGACTCTGCACCTCGTTAAGGAATCCAGCCAGAGTTTAGGGAAAAGCCCCCCGCCGCCCCCCCCAGTGAGTGTTGGGTTTCACAACCAGCCCGTGGACAGTCACACAAAACAGGCCGCGCAAACAAAGCAGGATTTAGCCACCTGGAAGCGGATACGCACACGCTCGCAGCGCAAAGTTCCTCCGTTCTCAACCACACGTCCTCAAATTGTGGGCGTTTTATCTCCTCGATAGACTAAACCGAAGCCCTTCATTTTAAACATCTGCCTCATCAAACGCATTTAAGTGCGTGTTTGTCTTAGCTTGATCTTTCCATTGGAGGTCAGCATAGAATTTGTGAAACTTTGCCAAATTAAACATAGAACAACGTACACATCAAAGTACATCAATGAAACTATGACGTGAAAAAAGAAAAATAAATCTTCACTTTGACTTGTTTTTTCTTCTTTGAAACCCCGAAACAAGACGTTTCCCCCTCGGGGCACCGGGGAGGTGTGAGGGGTGATGTTTCTTTAGTCGCCCCACTCAGCGGGCGTTTGCCCCATTCAACACGTTTCTTTAGGGGATCCCGACCTCTGACACGAAGAGGGCTGAAACACGTCGGGCCCACGTTTGCAAGCTTTCATCTCTGCACCTCACAAGTAGGTCAAAGACGTCCAGAAGGTTGATTAGCGAGGTCACAGTGATGGAAAAGGGTTTTGTTTTGTTTGTGAGCTGGAAGACAAGGATCTCTTCGACGTTTCAGCCCAAAGGTTTCACGTTCTGTTTATTGTCCTCTCCCAGGATCTGTGTCTCGTGTCCCTTTCCAGCAATTAGACATTAAATCATCTTTCATACTCACTCCCCTCAGGGGGAATCTGCAGATGTTGGTAAATGAAATTAGTTTTAATTAGATTAGCTAACACAATATTGCTGATGTGTCTTTGGGGGGAATTACTATTTGTTTTGGAGGAAGGATTTTGCAGAATCGGTATAAACTTTGTACTAAAAGAAGCTTTTATATTTGGCTAATCAGATTTCCTTAGTTGTACTACAGTCATTTAATATTTTCTGGAGTTTTTCTGACTTGTTGTTACCCCTGACGCACACATTACGGTATGTTAGTTACTCACACCTCCGCGTCAGACATGACGTCCAGCTTCTGGGGAAGACAAACTTACACTCACAACTATTTCACAATTATTTCATTTCATGTTTGTGTCCCTTTGAACCGAGTTCGTCTCATATGTTTCAGGAAAAAATTGCAGTTTCAAAGAAGCTGGACGAGGCTCCTTTTCTGAATAATAACTTAAATTGTGGGTTTCCCGCCGTTTGATTGACGCAGAAAGAAGGAATTCTTTGGCAGCGTTTTGCTTTTTGACCGACTCTCAGGAAGTTGTTAGAAACGTCAAAGCGATCTTCTCGTGCACTTTGTCATTGAATGCCTTTCAATAAAAGCCATGTAGATTTGTTACATACAATAGGCATGATCTCTTTTACAGTTTTTTAATAACATCCGGATGCTTCTATCCGAGGAAGCATTCCTGCATGACCATGACTGGAAATCTCGCTCTGCTTAACTTCTCAATAAAGCTTGTTCATGCTTACTAAGGAGGAAGTGTGCGTGTGCGTGCAAGTTTGAGTGTGTAAATCCTCCCACGGCCAGAAACCCACCACACCAGTCCGTGCCTGTCGGCGCCTCCCCCTCGGATCGCACCGCAGTCAGATCCAAAGGGGAGCGAAGTCTCACTGAGGCCTCTTTCCTTCTCGGGAAATATCGTTTCCCGTTGTCCTCGTCGGAGTTGCTGACTGACGGGCAGGTTTCTCCCCATCAAACGACACACACGGGCCCATTGGACCGGACCTCCTGCTGGGCGGCAGAGCTGCTGTCTGACTGCGGCTCGATGCTGTTCGTGCCCTTTGAACTGGGATGTTGGATTGGGGCCCATTGTGTGTGTGTGTGTTTCTGTATGTAAGTGTGTTTCTGTGTGTGTGTGTGTCCTTATGCTGGATGTGTGTGTATTTAATCTCACACTCTTGTGCTCAGGAATGCAATGAATAGCTTTTCTCCCGGCGGGGGGGCGGGGGGGGGGGTGTAGTCTACCTGCCTCTTTTCCCTTGCGTGGTAATTTCCATGCTTAAACACACACACACACACACGCCTGTTTAAATCACTAGTGTAAACACGTTTCACCCTCACGTTAATGCGACATTAAACCCACAACTGGTTAACAAGCAACAAAAGTGTCTCCAAGTGCTTTGGGTGGAGCATCACAACACCGACGTTTACAGAGCCGGTTCATGTGTCACGTGGTTCATGATGCAATTGTGGACCGTGTTGCATTTTATGGGTACGGCTCTTTTTGATGCCAGAGGAGTAAACACTTATGGTTCATTGAGTGCGACGGCTCACAGAACAGAGACTTTTTATAGTCACAGAATCCGACTGAAGGTGCCATTACAAGCTGATTGAGGTTGTGATACACAAACCGCGCACAGGACCGTGACTGCATGGAAAAACACCAGCTCCTTCCCTCTTTCTGTATGTCAATCATTATGTAAGAGGCACGCTGAAGGGCAACAACGGGGATTTGTAGCCGAGTCCTGAATGAAACGGATCAAACAAAAGCCAGTTAAAGTTCGGCTGAAATAAGGACGAATACACTGTTGCTGTTGTGGTGGTTTTCCTCCCTCCGGGCAGCTGGTCCTCACCTTTGTTGTGTCATGGACACATCGGATGCCAGGTTGTGTTTGAGGACTGTGGCTGCTGGTAAAAACAATGACAGCAGGTAATGGATGCGTCGCAAAACCGTAGCCGTAAAAAAATAAAATAGAAGGAAGGAAGAAAGCGAGATTCAAATCGCCTGCAGCTATTCTGTGCTTTCAGCTCAAGGACGGCGCGCTAACGTGTTCTCACTGACGGTGCCAACAATGCTAAGCGGGTTCAATGTTCCCCATTTAAACTTAGCACGTTAGCATGCTAACGCTTCCTAAAGCAAAGCTGAGGCTGATGGGAATGTCAATAGTTTTGAAGGAGAAGTTGAACTAATGATGGAGCCAGAAGTTACAACAATTCATCCTCTGAGACCTTTCAGGACGAGGCATTTGATAGAGGACTTTTGTCCACACCTGTCCTCCTCAGAGACACAAAGACAACAAATCAAAAGTATCCCCTTCTTCCTTTAACCATTGTGACAAGTATCCGGTAACACTTTGTTGTCTGTAATCCGCAAAATGTAGAGATTTGTGGCCCGGGTGTATTCAGGTTGCATCCATCTCAGCTGCACAATGCATTAACCTGAGGTCAGAACCTGAGCTCACGGGTCAGTGGTGGTGGTTTACGATTTGTTTGTTTGCTGGTGTTTGCGTTTGTGCTTGTGTTTGTGAGGATTCCTGTGTGGTCGGGACGGGAGAGTTGTGACAGGCTCGCGGTGAAAAGCCCTCACAGATAAGGACGCTGTGTGCTCAAGGAAAATTAAATTAACAGAGTTCCCAAACACACCTGGGAGATGTTCCCACAGGAGATGAAAGTTCTGAAATCTTCAGGTCAAATTCCATTCATTCAGCGGCTCGAACATTTAGGATTGGAAGAGGTCTCACTTTGTATTCCGGATTAGGAATTTTCCATCCCGTGGGACTATTTAGACAGAGTGAGACAAACATCATGGAAGATGTTAAACAATGAGATTAGGCTGTAAACTCAGCGGAGACTTGGTGTCCTATCTCCTACCGGCCCAAGCGCCTTCCCTCCTTAAGGTCACTGTGAGGAACCTCTACACGTATGAAGCAGTCACTTTATAATACGGATCCCGTTGTAAAGACGCAGGTTATCGGCGCCTCGGGTCAGAAGTCGGGCAGGTAAAGGCAGAGCTTTGCTCCCTCGTACCGGCTGCAGTGATGTGGCTTTGCAAAAGAACTCTGGTGGTCAGACACACAATGTATTTTATTTAAAGTGGGCGTATTATGTGGTAACAACATAGTATCTGTGTTTTCTATTCCGCCTCAGTGCTTTTCTTGTGCTGCATGAACAGAAATAATTGTAAAATGGTCTGAAATCATCCACAGACTGTTAAATAAAATGAGATCAACATGTATGTAAGTAGTCACAGATGCCTTTTATCCCTCGTGAAGACGGACCTGCTAATCTTCTTCTTCTCGCCTCTGAGATCTATACTTGGTGGACATGCGGTCCCTCGTGGACGGTCCCTGCGTATTAGAGTGATCGATGTTGACGGGACTAGCCTTTGGTCGGGTTAAAGTACAATGAATGCTTCTCTCTCACTCTGGCGATTTCCCTTTCATTTTTCTTCTCCGCTGACCAAAGAGGCTTATGAACTCTTTGAACCGCACAAAAAACCAGCTCGCTTACTGGAACTGGTCAAAGGAGATAAAGAGGAGGGAGGGAGAGAAGTGATGAAGGGCGGAACATCCCCCTTCCTGAGAAAAGAACCATCTTTCGTGCTCGTTAAAGAACGTCCAGCGTGATCTTGCCCCCCGCGTGAAAGCGTTGCACTTATCTGCCCGTCGAGGAGGCGACACGGAGGAGGAGGGAGGCGGGAAGGGCAACGAAGGTCGGCTGGACGTGTGCTGCCTCCGCACGGCACGCGCCTCACAGCTGGGCAGGGTCAACGGTCGCAGCGCCGATTGGCTCATGATTCATTCCTCCGCTATCAGGGGCGAGGGAAGTCGTCTGCGCCGCGTCGGACGCCGATGGAACGACTTCTGCTTCAGCGCTTCGTCTGAGAGACGCACACGTGTTGCTCGTGTGCAACGGGGTCCAAAACACGAGCTCCTCCTTAGGATGTGTAAATGCACACACACGCGTGTGCAGCGCGGTCACGCGGTGGTAAAAAGTGAATGTTATCATAACATTATCTGGGCACTCAGTTGAAGGTTGATTACTGGATAATATATGTAAGATTGCTGATGAAGCCAACTCAGATAAGCCGGTCAGAAGCACCTTGCTGTGCAAACCACTCCCTTCATCACACACACACACACACACACACACACACACACACACACACGGGCTCAGCTCACGCTTCTCAGAAACAGGTGGCAAGAAGCAAAGACTCACTTCTTGCAGAGAGGGCGTAGGCGGAAAGGAGCAAAGGGAAGAATGTGTGATTTGGTGCCAGGTGATAAAGGAGTGAGGCAGTCGGCCTTTCATGGAATGATTCTGCTACTTTATACATTCAAACAATGTGACTTTCATCCGAGCAAACTCTCACTCACATGAGCGCCGGTTCTGCATGATGAAGAAGTCAAAAGTTGAGGTACTCTGTGTTTCTTTGAGTGTAACAAAGCTGTGATTATATAAAAGAAGTTAGAAAGAATCTTTATATGTGGCGTTTATATGTTAGATAAACGTTTGGAATATTTACAGAATAGTTTATCGGTCCCTTTTGGACGCCAAAAAAGTGTTTGTAATAGTTGTTATCTGTGTGTAAGGAATCCAAACATGTGGTCCGCTGTCAAAGCCAAAGAACGGAATAGAATTATTCGGAATGTACAGCAGTTATAACAAAAGCTCAGAAGTAAAAGTTTTAAATAGCTAGAATGCCCCTTTAAATAATAATACTTTGTTATAGCTGGTTATAACGCGTGAGGTCCGCCGTCCCTCTGCAGGCCTCGCTGCACTGTGTTAAGTTCACATTAAAAGCCTTCAACAGGTGGAACCGCTGTGGCTTTTATTGTGAAGGAGTCCGAAGACGACAACAATGCGCTTGTCTCAGATGGTTACGGCGGAGACGGCGTCCTCTGAAACGGCTGCTGCTCTGCTGTTGGACAGGCAGGAATCCCGCAGGGAGGCTGTTTGTCGTAGATTTAAGGAAGGAGCGCTTCATTAAGAGCCGGTGTGTGTGTGTGTGTGTGTGCATAGTCAGCACAAACTGGGATGCACGCGCTGAGCCGTGCACCGTATCCACTGTCACCACACACACACACACACACACACACACAGTCTGAGTCAGCAGAAACGGGAGCTCGGCGATACCGGTAATGAACCCAAGTGTTATTCTTCAATTAAACGCCGGACGGGTACGGCGGCGAGGGACTCCCCTCAGCGCTGCTCCGGTTACACGGCGGGCGATTCCATCTCTTCCTCCTTGTGTGTCGCCTCTCTGCTTTCCTGCTCCATCATGCCTCCATTCGCTCCCCTCTGAAGTCCCATTGTCTCTTTTCTTCCTCCTCCGTCGTTCCCTCCTGTGGGTGCGAGTCGTGGCCACGTAGCTGCCGACCCGCGTCCTTACGTTACTCCTCGGCTCCTTCCATTTCCTCGGTGTCCATCAATCTGTCAGCGAGCCGGAGGAACGTAGCTGCGGTCCTGCAGGGGCCCGTTGGACCAGCAGAGGGCGTCACTGCTGTGTGGGGTCCCAGTCAGAAGTACACATTATATTATCTAGAAATGGGAAAGAAACAACAACAACACAAAGAGAATCGCATTCGCGTGGTTGGGAAAGAGCGACAATGAACACGGTGTAAAGATGTTGAACATCACTGGTGGAGTTAATGTTACATAACCAGTTGTTGGTTGAAGCGTAATCTAGATCAGCCCTTGAACCAACGTGCCGTTGTTTTACTTTGGTAAACCTTTGGCCGTGGGAGAGAACTGAAACCAAAAACAGCTTCAGGCTTTGAACCGACAACAAGCCGATGGGAAGAACCACTTTCCCCTTCGGAGCCAAATCAACTAAAGATGTTGATGTGGTGGAAAGTGGAGATTATTCCAAGTCCACTTTTGATGTCCTCAAACAAATTGTTTGCTTCTTAATGCTACAATATATTTAATTCCACTACATGTATTTATCGAATGTTGCTGTCAACCTTTCTGATTTTAACGTTATACCATAGAATGTATTGACTCAATGTCAGGCATCAATCTTGAGTTCAATCAGATTTAGAATATTACTATTTATTGCATAGGGACACATTTTGGTTCAGTGTTTGTGGTATAATGGATCCTGCAGCCTCATGCATGTGGGACACGGTGGTCTGCATGAGTCTGAACCCTGAAGACCCTGCAGGAATTGGGGAGGAAGGTTTTGAACCAGCTGGCAGTTAAAATTAGCCCCGCGTCAACCAGCTGCTACGTGTTAAAGAATCAATAATAAAGCCCCGACGGGCCGCGTGGTAACTACATACACGTCCCGGTACTTTGTGCATAAACACCCCCCATCCCTCCCCGTGAGCTGCTTGGTACCACAATCTCCGTCACCGTCTCCATCAGCATCACCGCCTTCATCATCGTCTTCATCAGCCGCGTGGGCAGCGCGCGGCGGCGGAGACCCTCCCGCGTCGGTCGTCACCGTGTCTCCAGCTGTCGCCGCGCGCACATTCCGGGCCAGAAGGCAGGTGGCTCCTTCCGCGTCACCGGCGTGTCACCGCGCGACGGAGGGGGGGAGGAACACACGCGCGCACATCCGAATCTTACTTTCCGTCCACGTGATCCGGCGAGACGTTGATCGGCGCACGCACAGGGACGTTCGGGCTACGTGTCCGGCCACACCGCGTCCCGCGCGCCTGCGTTACAAGTTCACAGCGATCCTCGCGGGGGGATTTTTATTTATTTTTATTTTATTTCTCTTTTATTTTTTTTGCTCGTCCAAGGTCACGCAGTCGGCAGCGCGCGCGTCCCTTCTCCTCACCACGAGGTTTGTATACGAGTGTTTAACTATGACAATAAACCAACACACCAGGTCGCGTCTCTTCCCGTTGAGCTTGTGAAGCGACGCGTGGAGACGTAAATAAAGAATAAATACACACTAAAACAGCGGACTTTCTATGATCCCCGCGTTATTATAACAAGTCAAACCACGCCGAACGGAGCGAGAAGGACACGCCCCCGCCGTGTCCAGCAGCCAACCAGCAGGCATCGCGCCACAGAGCGCGCGGCACAGAGGTGGACGCGGTGGGTCTAAGTGCGCAGTGACAGAGGCTTAAAAGGAGGAGGTGGGGGGCGGGGGGGGGGGGGGAGGCGAAGTGACAACTTTGCTGATTGACGAGTATCAACGCCGTGTTCTCCTCTTTTCTCTTTTTTTCTCCCCCCGCGCAGAGCGTCACAGCGGCCAATGCTCAAGTTGCACATAGGAGAAGCTCACCAGCTCCCAATGGACAGACGCTCGGAGAAGGCTGGCGCAACAAGCATGGAATTATTTTTGTAATGTGGATCGTTTTTCCCCTGCAAGAAAATAAAAGTCCGCTGCGGAACAATGTGGCACGCTTTTCGTCTTGGATTCTCTTTTTTCTGGATATCTTGAAAATCATCGGCAACAGTTGAGAAGGAAGACGTTATGCGCAAAGGATTGTATGCTCCGACCCCGGGACCACCATGGATCTGCCATTACAACCCCCTGCCCCTTATTTAGAGAAGTTGTAGCCGGTCCGCTTGTGTTGCTCTTGTACTTGTTGTCATAAACTTACAGAACAAATCGCCACTTCGGCCCCTTGGATTTTAAAACGTCGCCTGCCTGTGGATTGGATTTCAAACATGAACTTTATTGACAGTTTGACACTATTATTTTTGACGCTGTCAGCTGTCAAGGTGAGTCACGAGAGCGAGCCGGAGAGAACATTATTTGACCTCTATTCGTTTGCGCGTAGCGGCCGCCGGTCGTTCGCGTGTAGCTCGTCCTTGCCTCCCCGGTAGGTCACCGGACGCGTTTGAACAAACTGAAATGTGGAAACGGGATTCGCGGAACCGGTGCGCAAATATATATTTATATATATAAACGTATAATATATAACCCGGACACACACGCTGCCAGGTGGTGGCCCCCCCCCCCCCCCCCCCCCCCGTGTAGATGCGGCATATGTGTTGATTCTTTAAATGATTTCGTGCCGTTTGGCGCTGGGGGGTCGCGGGCCTCCTCCGAAGCCACCTTGGAGATATTATTACGCGTTAAAGGCGCAGCGGCTCCGGGCTGAATTAGGACATGTGAGCAGGTTCATTCCTGGCACCGGGGCGCCGATCGCCTGCGCGTCAAGCGGCACGAACCCTACTTGTGACCCGGGCGGTGGACGCGACAGGACGCGCAGCTGCTTCACGGACGCACCCGCTCCACGGGACAATTGTAACGGCTGTAAATCGTTACCCGTAATCATTGATCAAGCGCAGCGCGTCCACGGAGGCTTTGAGCAAAGGTTTCCTGTGTGTGTGTGTGTGTGTGTGTGTGTGTGTGTGTGTGTGTGTGTGTGTGTGTGTGTGTGTGTGTGTGTGTGTGTGTGTGTGTGGAGGGAGAAGGGGGGGTGGGGCAGTATACACCACCTCAATAGGAGGTCGTAGTTTTTTATTCTAGTTTAGTTTTTTTCAGTTTAAAAGATGATTTTCTTTAGAACCACGTAACGAAGGTGTTTCAGTTCCTCCCTCAAACATCTATTTCATCAAAGTCCAATGAAGTGTTTATTTATCCGACTGGGAGATTTTACTAAAAGTTGGACCCACAATCGAGGCCGAATGGCCCCTCGGAGAGTCGCCTATCATCGGTTTAGGGGCCGGTGTCCGCAGCTTGACGCCATTAATTCTACAGTATGTAGGAGGGGGGGGGGGGGGGGGGTTCAGGATGGGGTCCCCCAGCCTACATTGAACCGGCTCACGCCACCAAAAAGAGGTGGAGCCTGCGGCACCCACACAGCCCGACCATTCAGCCCCCAAATAAAGCCTCTCCTATAGAATGGCCAAAGAAAGTTTGGCTGAATGCGCGTCGGCGCTACAGGATCGCGTCTTACGCAATATTGGCGCGATATTGCGATCGTTGCGCGGCCGTGTGTGTGTGTGTGTGTGTGTGTGTGTGTGTGTGTGTGTGTGTGTGTGTGTGTGTGTGTGTGTGTGTGTGTGTGTGTGTGTGTGTGTGCGCGCGCACGTACGAGTGAGCGAGAGTTCGCAAAATGCTGCTCTGCGGTCGGCTGGTGTGGGGAAAGTGCCCCCCCCCCCCCCCCCACGCGCCCCCCCGCGGGGAGCAGCAGGCTGAATCCTCACCGGCTTTAATGGTGACAGTTGCCAAGAGGCGGCGGAGGTTTGGTAACAAAAACCACCAGTTATTCAAAGTTTGCGTCGCAGAAGCACGAATGTAGCAGCACAGCAGGTTGTGAGAGAACCAGCTTTGTCTTTGATGAAACAAAGGTTCTCACGCAGAATATTTCAGAATGTTCAAACCTATTTATTAGTTTCAATCCAGATGTGGCGAAGGACCAGAGTCCTGCTCCGTTAATATTGATTTCATCCGCGTGACCATTCTGATGTCACCTCTATCGCGTGTAGTGAGTTCCAACGCGGGACGTGGTTTCCACATGATGACGACGCTCGATAGAATTGTCACAACGCAAATACATTGGTTTTTTTGCGCAACTGTGGATAAGCGAAGGGCACGAGGCGTTGCGCAACTAACAGCATTTCTCTCTTGTCCCCTGCTTGCAGAGCGCCCACATACCGAGGGGAACAGAACGAGGTCCACATGACGGTAGGTGTCCCACGGGGCACTGTGGGAAAACGGCCCCCCCGCCTGGCACGCAGCCACATAGAATCCATCTTACATTAAAGGGAAATGATCGCCTCCTAGCGGGCATCTGTGTAGCCTGACCCTGTCCAGACCCCCCCCCCCCCCTCCCCCTCCTCCCCCTTTTTAGTAAATCACTTCAGTTCCACCCTTAAACCCCAACTGTTGGACGTTCTCCTTGTTGTTTGAGGTTAAACTGGGGAAATGTTACGGTGACCAAACCCTTTATAGAACGGAATTTTACCCTCTTGGCCCACAGCGTCTTTTTGCACAATCCCAGCGTTGCCCAATCGGATTTGGACAATCAGAAGCTGAACTTCATGAAATTGTTCAGGCGCAGTATATTTGGTTTGGCGTCCCGTAGGGAGGAGGGGGGGGGGGGGGGGGGGGGGGGGGGCTGGCGTGGTTTTAGGTTTTGGAGCGGTGCTCATATCTTTGTCAAGAGCAGAACTCCTGCAAAGACTTCTGGGAGGCTGGAGGGGGTCAGCAGCCCGCTGCTGGTATTGCGAATCGGATCAGAGCTGTAAAAGCAGTTTAGTAGACGGGAACGCAGATTGAAATAGAGTTTGTGTGTAAAAGCAGATGCATCTCCATTAAGCAGCTGTTTCCTCAATGAAAGAATGGAAAGTGAAACGTGCGTGTGCATGTCTGTGTGTGTTTCACCCCCCCACTGTGAGTGTTTTGTGATTCACGGCTGCTTTTAGACGCGTGTTATTGTGACGGCGCTGCGCTGTCGAAGCTGCCGTTTGATAACTCTGTGACTCTCCCCAGCGATCCCATTGATGGAGGTGTACAACAAGAGCCTGTGTCAGCCCCGAGAGCTGCTGGTGGAGATTCTGCAGGAGTACCCGGAGGAGGTGGAGCACATCTTCATCCCGTCCTGCGTGGTGTTGACGCGCTGCGCCGGCTGCTGCAGCGATGAGATGATGCAGTGCGTGCCGACGTCCAGCTACAACGTGACGATGGAGGTCAGAGGCCGTGTTTGCTACCAGTGCGATGCTTTGTGGGTCCATGTTGTTGTTGTTGTTTGTTACCTTTTCACATGGGGAGCGCCGGAGTCTCTCTTTATGTGAAACCCCCTGCTGACCCCAACCCTTAAACTCTCACCTGTCTTGTGAACTCAAGTGCATTAAGACATTTTCCCACCAAATTACCAGGTGAAGGAGAATGTAGAACCGTCTGATCAGATCTGACCCCCGAGACGTTTAACACTGTACATCGCTGCATATTTCACTCCAAACTTTAACAATTTCTCTTCTTTTTCCTTTTACAGATTAAAAGAATAAAACCCCAAAGGCAACAAAACGATTTTCTCATGAGTTTCACAGAGCACAGCGCATGTGAGTGTAGGTAAGAAACCCACCGACTCAAACAGAGACACGCACACAGCGCATGCAGTTCTAATCGCCGTACGTCCACGTGGCAGAGCGGAGAGACACCGTCTCGTCTTTTGGCCCCTGACACGTTCAACGGGCGGATTCACATCTTTGCTCCTTTGACTTCCCTGATCCGCAAACGATAAGAGCGTGTCGGAGCGCATCCCGTGCCGCTTCACTTTATCCTCATTCCGTCGGATTTCTCCAGCAAAGGAGCTACGTTAGTGTGATCGTTTCCTATTTGGCACGTCGAGGTCGCTCCCGGATCTGCGTAGGCGCGATCGGCAGCTAATCAAACGCCCTCAGTGGAGTTAGCGGCGTTTTGTTCTCGTACAATATGCTGGCGTGGCGGCAGAATCAGCTGGTTTCCCACAAGTGATACATGTGGAGAAACAAAGTAATTATTTCATTTTTTCGTGTAATTTTCCCTGCAGGATCGCGTCACTAATCAGGTCAAACATTAGCAGACGCGTCACGTTCCCTCGCCGTGGGGCCCGAGGCCTCTGAGAGCTGAGACACAGCAGCACGGGCGCAGGACGTGCATCATCGTCCTCCCGCGCTTAAGGGAAATGTCCAAAGCAAACAAGCGTTGGAGGCCTGTTGGCCGAGCACCAAACTTTCTCTTTCCACAGCTGTTACGTGTGAATCGGTGCGTCGCGCTGCGGAGCCCGCGGCCATAAAGGAAAGTCACTGCGAACTCGCTGCCGTCTGCCATGACGCGGTGCAGTGATTTAATTCAGACGCAGCAGTAAACCTCCAGGGCTCCTTCACACAGTTTTAGAGGCTGCGGTGAATTTTTCAGTTTAAGATGGTTTTCTTTGCTCTATTTTTCCGGAAACGTGTAGTTACTGGACACCATAAACAGACCAAGTCCCCCACAAAATGTCCCCGGAGTCCCCCGGGCGCAGCGAGGCCGTCCCAGCTTGGGAACGGCAGACTCTCCCACTAACAACGGAAATCATTTATTTTTATTCGACCTTTATTTAAACAGATCAAATCCGTTGAGATAGAAGCGCGTCGGCGTCACGGCCGAGGAGGCAACGAAGTCAAATGTCAAGTGCACGTCAGCTTCGTACAAACAGCCAAGCAGAGACAAAACAAGAGCCGGCGCTGCAAACACTCGGGTCCCCGGGTCCACTGAGGAGGTTCAACACACACAGATAGCGTACGATACATAACGACAAAACGGAAACAACCACATTGTTGTGCGTGGTGGCAAGAACACTTTGTGATTCAAACTTCCGATAACCTTTGTTTAAAACGCCAGCGAGATGAGCGACTCTGGTCTGCGGCTCGTTCAAAGATTAAATAAAGAGACACAATCCACAGACACGTCTCGGGTTCAGCTCCTCGGCACGACGCGTTTCTCAAAGTTTAGCTGTGTACGTACAAGCATCAGGACGCGCGCACACTTTGTGCTGCAGCCCTCATTTCAAATAGAAACTTGGCCTCTTTGACACAAACACACTTTCCCAACACTTTCGGGCCAATCGGGCGTCCTCAGAGAGCGCTGTCGGGTTTGTTGCTCCACATTCTGTTATCGCAAGCCGCCGTCACGTGGACGAGAAGTGAACCGAAGCTGCCAGCGGTCCCGCTTCGTACGCTGCCCCCCCCCCCGAACCTAACTGAGCGCCCGAGGGGGAAGTTCTGTCCGAGCGTCGGGCCTCTGGTGACCCTGATGAGTGTCTGTTTCCGCGCTGTGATCTAACGTCCTGTTGGTTTCTGCCTTTCAGGTTAAAGAAAGAAGCGGCAGAACAGAAAGACAAGTGAGTACAGCTCTCTGTGCACGGACGTTGGGTTTTCTGTTTCTCCCCGCGCTCCTTCCCGCCCAACCGACCCTCGTTGTGTTGTTTTCTCACTCGCCCTCCATTTGGACCTCGCCACGTTCTCCCTCGCGGCGCAGCGACAAAGCGCCATTAAAAGGTATGGACGAGGTTAGCGGGCAGCGCTCAGGTGACAGACGGGGAATACCTGCGGACTCTAACCGGGTCAATGACCGACACCTGACTTCCTACCCGTCCTCCGTCCTCACAGGCGTCCCACCTCGTCTTTACGTCCCACTTAACTCCCGTGACGGGTTGCTGGGAAACAGATAAGGGTTTTTTGAAGACCGGTTAAAGCTTTCTGTTTATGGTCCAGGGTTCAAGGGGGGGCACTAAAACTCTTTAATCCTCCTCCTGCTCGCGGCCGTTACTACCTCCCCGCTGCGCGGGGGCGCTGCTGCTTGTGCTCGGGGTCGTGTCAGGTCGTCCGTCATATAGATAAGCACTCGTCTTGGGGCCTCCTCTTTAACCTTGTCTCCATTGTTTACGAGTCCCACGTCAGCGGCGTGCGGCCCCTCGGGTCGTTCAACTCTCGTTTCCGATGCTTTCCCGCTTCCACGTTTCATCTCAACGCCGACCTCTGACCTCTCAGAAGCGCCGGGTCGCTAGGAGGGGAGAGGGGGAGGGGGGGCGTTCCTGCTGTGGTTGTGTAACTGTCCACGTCCACAGGGACACAGCAGGAAAGAGGGAGTTTCACCGTGTCCTCATTGGACGTTGTCGTATTTATCTGCTGCTGGGTCTGAGCGCCATCGGACGGATTGTCATCGGATTGGTTAAACGCGTTCTGGTCCCCTCACACACGGCGCCATCGGTTGGTCAAATGTTGTCGCTTCGCGTCGGCGCTCAGCTGCACGTTGTGTTTGATGCTTTTAAGCCAATGTTATCATGCTAACACGCTACGCTAAGACGATGAACAGGAATATCTGCTGAACTTCATCATGTAACGTTTGTAAATGTGTAACTGCTTCTCTGAGGCAAAGTACAGAATTTCTCCTTTTCCTTCTACCTTTTGTCTGGTGGCCGGCTTCTTTTTGCCTGTTTCAAATCGTATACGGCGTCTAAATCCAATGTTCCCGCAGACTTTAAACTACGCAGCCCGCTGCTGGAAAACCGCACAGAAATCTGAGAAAAGTCGTGGTGGTCTTACTGTACAAGGCCTGATTCTACAATGCGTTGAGCACATAATCCTCAACACACCGTAACTGATCCCCAGTTTGGGCCGGAAACTAATCACGGTGATAAAACGGGTTTTTAGTCCACTATCCCCCCCGTCCTGAGAGTCAAGCATGATGAGCTAATGTACAATTGCCTCCAATACCACAGACGTAAGAAACATTTTTACAAAAGTACTACGAAGGCTTTCTGTGTGGTTGGAACCATGGTGGCCTTTGACCTTGCATCCTGATTAATCCGGCCTCCAGGTGCTTGAAGGGCTCGCTCGCGTTGTGCTCAGAAACCAGTTGAATCCGCCAGAAAGATTTGACCCAGAAAAGCTTCACAGATGCACTTTTGGTGACGTCCGAGTTCATCGCCCTCTGGGAGATTTCATAACAGCCAACCGAGCTCCAAGCTATTAATCTTTTGCACACACTGCAGAGACGTTGGACTCTTTTACAAGTTTATTCAAGTTGGGCAATTAAGCCGTTTCCTTCAGGGAACATTTGATATTCTTCGCATTGTGTGGCTACAGAATGCGGGTAAACCCCGTTCAAAGGGCTGAACGCCGGCTGTGTCTTTAACCCCGCGGCTCGGCTCGCGCTCATTCATTCCAAAAGGACATTTTGGTTCATTTCAGGAGCTCAAACAAAAGGTTTCTTTTGTTTGTTTGTTTTCGTGCTGCAATCTTTCAATTCAAAATCAGCCCTCAGCGAAAAACATTCCCGCGTATCACGAACACTCGTGGGAACACGGCCTGACGGCCTCGTTCGTAACACGGCGATACGAGTTATCGTCCCGAACCCGCCAATCACCGCAAAGTAATCGTGTGGAGGAATACGCTGTCTTGGGTGTCTGATCGTTGAAGAAGATGAACATTTATCAGTGTTGCACCTTCTAAAAACACAACCCGTCTCTCTTCAGTCTCTCAGGCATCTCTGCGTTGTTGTCCCCTTTTCTCTTGCAGAAAGTCCCGGAAAGGCAAAGCTAAAAGCCAAAAGAGAAAACGAAAGAAAAACCGCGGCAAAACTATTCACGGCGCGTATGTCAGCTCCGCCTTCTCCACCTACCTGCACCTGAGTGTCGCGCTTCTCATCACTAAGCTCATCTGGGAGGAGATCCTTTGCCCCTTTTAGCTCCACTAGCATGTCGCTTCTGTGTGTCGTCCTAACTGTGTGTGGCCGCTCGTGTTTCACCTCCCCGGGACGTCCGTGTTGCTAACGCCGCCTTGTTAAAACGTAGCTTCCGCACAACACCGACCGCCAAACCCCATCAGCCCGTAACCCCCCCATGACCCGTGACCCCGTGACCCGCCTCCACCCCGTCCCCCACCAGCGCCCGTCTGAGGCGCATCGCCCGGGTGAGACTGGGACCTTGGTCGGAATGAGATACGCCGGCGTATCGGGAAAATAAACTGTACAAACTGGAGTTCCTTCTATCACCTTCTGTCCGATGCCGAGCTTCCCCCCCGATTGATAACCGGCACGCTCAAAGATACGCTGACGAATAAACAGGCGGTCCGCTCGGCTGTAACTCGAGCCTCCGAAAACAAGGTCACAGCTCCACCGCGGCGGGCGAGCAGACGGGTCCACGCCGCTCTGCTATCGGCGGCGGCATCGGCATCGCGTTGGCTGTTGAGTCTGTGGCGCTTTGCTGTGTCTCGCGCCCGTCTCCCCTGCTCCTTTGTTCCTTTTCGTCCTCATGTGAAGAATGCTGGTGCTCTTTATGTGGTGTAAGGATCTGAGTGATGGCTATCAACGCCGTCTTCTCTTTCCTCTTTAAATCAGGGCGACATGTAAACAAATTGTACTGTTTTGTTTCTTTGCCTGCTTTTTTTTTTTCACCCGTATTTTATTCCTGGATAATATTACACACGATCTCATGTTTCCTCTGCGCTCTCACTGTGAGACGATGTGCGCCTGTGTGTTCACTTGTAACTTGTACCTTGAGATGTGTATCTTCTCCTGTGGATCCTCAGCACATGTTCTAAGAACCGTCTGCACTTCTCATTCAATAAAGTGAAATGTTTGCTAACGGAGCACCGAGCAGGACCCCTGAGTCTTCTTTACCCAGAGTTCTACGCTCTGTGCTGCACGGACCAATCCAGAGCTTCGCTCGCTGCATGTCGGACCCGAGGCATTCGTTCCAGTGGTCCGATGGATGGCGGGGGGGGGGGGGGGGGGGGGGTTGCCTGCTCTGTGGGAGCCCGTGTGCAATAATACGCAACCGCCACCTTGTCGGGCCGCGGCCGTGGAAGAGCCAACCGGAGCGAGCGAAGGGCCGAGCGTCCTTTACGGGCGCTGGTGGAGCACCGTGTGATAACCGTCCCCTCTCTCTCCCCCCCCTCCCTCCCTCCCTCCCTCCCTCCCCCTCTCCTGTCCAGCGTCTGCGCGCCGTGTTGCGATCACTGCTCGGAGAGGAGGAGGCGCCTGTTCCTGCAAGATCCAGCCAGCTGCCGGTGCTCCTGCAAGCACACGGACGCCTTCTGTAAAGAACGCCAGCTGGAGCTCAACGAGAAGACCTGCAAGTGAGTTCTGCTTCTGAAAGAATAGGAGCACAGGGGGGGGGCCGGGGGGCCGGGGGGCCGGGGGGGGCCGCCGAGTTCCCCCCGTGAGAACCAGAAGTTTATTTGTTCTTCACATATTTTGCGTAGTTAAGTAACTTCTGGAGTTATTTTAACCGAAACAACAATCTTTTTCTAACTAAACTTAAGAAAGTTTCCTATTTTTGCAGCCTGAGCCCATCTAGATTGTGTAAGTTTGCATGTAACAAGGGTGAATTGACACTGAAGTAAAAGACTTTTTAAAGCTAACTGCTCTTTCCCTCGTGTTTAGATGTGACAAGCCGAGGAGATGAGCGAGGTGGCAGCACCAGATGTACAAGATGAAGGAATATTAGAGATATTTCACAGCACAGCACTTTGACCTTTGAACCGTAAGCTCTTCTTTTCTGTGGAAAGCATTCCCCTCGGACTGTCGTGAGAGAGAACACTGAGACTGAACTGAAGTTTCCTCCCACTGTGTATCTGTGTGTAAATAGACCATGATATAAGAAAAAAATGAGTACAGAATTGTTATGCTGCTACAAACACAAATAACTAAACCCATCATTTGACAAAAGGAAAATAGCTCGTGGTTTTGCATTTCTAACAGGCTTGTGATGCAGATGTAGTCTTCTTGTGAATTCATCGTATACAATTACTTCACTGGATATCTGGAGTCTCTACTGTGATTGTGTGTCAGTCGTAAAATGGCAGAATCTCCCCACGTGAGATATATTTAACTGTGGAGGACGACGTTGGACGGACGGACGGATTCTCCTCGGGCGATTTCTGCTCTTGCTTTTGGAGTATCGACGGCGGGACAACGGGGGACAGAGGAACCTGTCTTTTCCGGGACGGTGCAGGACTGACACGAACGCTCACGGTGTGGACGCCGCCGTCCGCCTGCGCGAGAACAGATGCTTCTAAAGGGATCCTGGTCGACAGCAGAGCTGCTTCGCTGCCCCGCAGGAAAACCACTGAGAACATCCGATACTGTAGTTTGATTCCATTTGAAAAACTGTGCCTCACAATGTGTACTGAGAAATCTTTCGAGTGCTTTTTAAATTATTTGTTTGTTTTCCTTTTCAGGAGAGGGGATTTTCAAAGTAGTTTTGTTAGTTGTCCAACTTGTACGTATGTTCATCTCTGTACTTGTACATACTTAATATCCCTTTATGCCATAGTCCATTTTAGATAATTTATAATGTTATAGAGTATTTTGCAGTATTCATCCTTCTACCCATATTTAATTTGGTTTATTTATATATGCAGTGTTATGTCCTCCCTCCCCACCATGTATAAGGTCACTGACGGCTCCTCAGCACGGAGCGTCTCTGTGCTTCTCTTCACAACCAACTAAAAAATGACGTCAAATGACTATTTGTTAACATTCCCTAAATCATTTGGATCATTTGTCCTGGTGCACCGGTGACGTTTCCCCCTCTCGTGTGGGGGCAGTGGGCGCTGTGTAGGGTTTTGAACATGCTGTGTGTGTGTGTGTGTGTGTGAGTGTGTGTGTTAATGCACACATCTGTGCGGATGCATCAGGAAGTTGTGTTCCAAGAAAGCGGCGGGCCTGTTTTTAAGTCCGTTCTGCGAGAACAAACTTCACTGCAGCGCTCCGCACTTCCACCATGACACCTTTTAAAACATCTGGATTCCAGTCGGCGTCATCAGTTATCCACTCATTATAAGTTATCTTTGTCACTCTACTATTAACATGTTTTCTGTCTATGTAAAACAGTAAAGCATATTTATTTTCAAATTATATTGTTTTTATATAAAATAAGGAAACGCTTGCCGTGTTGTGGATGTTTTGGAGGTTTTGACTCAAACTGATGCTCAGACTGTGGTAAGAAATCCCAGCGGAGTGAAAGCTCAACGGAAATAGAAAGAACAGAGAGAACAGCACACGTAAGAAGAAGCGTGCAGTGATTCCATCTGACAAATCTAACTGTGATCCCCAACTCAGGAGCGCTGGAGGAAACGATATTTGCCAAAGCAAACGTCTGCTAAAACGAAGAAAAATACACGAAAGCGAGTTTGACTTTTAATTTGTTCCTCTTACGTCCAGGAGCACCTGCTCCCCTCGTAGGAAGGTCGGATCTATTCTTAGATGAGCCTTCATTTGACATCCCGTTACTGCGTGCTCACTGCGGGAGATGTGGCGGCGGGCGACGTTAGAAGGTAAGAACGCGGTTTGGTTGTTTCCGGCCTTCTGTGCTGCTGCCAATAACACGTGATTCCTTTCAATCAAAACCAAAGGAAGCAGATCTGGACCAACTGGTTGCTTCACCTCGGACCCCCGTGTGAAACAAAGCCTTCATTGACGTATTTTAGCAAACATCCTTTACGCCATTGACCCTCTTAACGCCAGTTAAGTACCAAGAACGCTTGTTCCGCTCAAACGTCCTGGCGTAACCCCGACGACCATCTCTTCCCCGACGCCTTCCTCTGACCAAATACTTGTGAGTGAAAACAAACTCTTGCTTTACCGGATTATCGCGTCACCCGTTCCCCTTCAGTCCATCTGGGGCAACAAAGGGCAGTTTGAGCAAACGGGCATCGCTGACGCTGCGTCGCGGAGCTCTCGGCCTCCGGGACCAAATGTGACCCGTTCGAATGAGGTTTTAGGATCGTTTTTATCGCCGCCGGATCAGCTCCTGCGCGGCGCTAATGCTCGGCTGTGCTCCCTCTGACTCACGCTCTTTACGTGCATACCCACATGTAAAGCACACCGCATAATCCCCGTAAATTGTGGGGCCCCCTTCGCTGGGCGAAAACCCCCCCGAAGAATGTCGTAAACCGTCTAATCTGTTATTCAGCAGGGACCCAGAAGCCGGCGGGTAAAACCAGCGGCCCGTCCGGTCCGATGGACGGAGTTGATTGAACGTGGGTTTGGAGGTTTGAGGAAGTTCCTCTGCGGTTCAAATGAATCCAGCGACAAGCCGCTTCGTTCCAAGCGAAACCCCCGAAGGATCTTTACTTCTAACGGATCCTTCAAGCACCTGAGAACAAAGGTCATGTGGGAAACTTAAGAAGTTCGTTAATCCCTCTCACGTGTGACCTCAATGACACAGTGTGACCCTTCAGGGGGACGAGCCAGGCGCCATCGTGGAATCAGACGTTCGATCCTCAGTGACCGGCAGCGTGTCGACCTGCACGTGTGACTGCGTGTAGCGGCCACTCGATTTTCCCTTCAATCGCAATTCATCACGAGTTATCACTCCACTTCCATTCGGAGCGACGTGCGGTAGATTGGTAGAGGGCGGACGAGGTGACTCATGATTCATCACCGTCTCTGTGTCTATACGGGTAAAGTTGAACGTAATCAGTCACGAGCCGTCAGCCAATGACGCAGCGCTTTTCAAAAACGACGAGCAACCTCAAAAGCACGAGAGCAGTAAGAGATCAACGTACGTAAAACCAATTTAATCTGAAGAGTCTTGGATAAGGATCTGCGTGTGACATCAAATGAACTCATTTGACTCAAAATACGCCTCTGATGTGAAAATGCTAAAATCAAAGGGTCGATTTCTGGCGTGAAAAGATGCATTTGTGCATTATTATATTGCGCACGGTTCCCCGCCTGTCTTTGGCCCTTAATCTGGGGCCCGTCGTTCCTCAGCCAACGGGGGATCTGAATAACCGCCCGATCAATTCAGGATAGTTGTTTGAAACGATATCAGAAGAAAGAAGAAAAAAAAGTCAAAAAAAATATAAAATGAGGTCAAAAAATGTTAGATTTAAAAAAAAAATTTAAATATTTAATTCTCCATAACTGTTGTTCTCCAACACAAGTCCGTTTTGCACATCAATATGCATCCCCTGCTTTCAGATTGTTAGTGTGTGAAAATCCAAATCCAGACAGACAAAGAACTGCTGGAACGTCTCCACAGAGGAGAAACCGGACGAACGTTTGAAGGATGCAAACAGATGCAGAAACAAAGCGAGCAGAAGGACGGCGTTAGAAAGGTAGATCAGGTGTAAGTGCACCTGCGACAGGCGACGTGCACTCTGGCAGGTCATTTACGCCGCTGACGTGTAAATCCTCGGATCACGACTTGGCAGAAACCAACCCCACATGAGGTCAGGCGTGATATGTGCTCTCTCACACGTACTACGTCTTAAAGGCTTCCGCTCTATATTTACCCACGTTTATGACTGATTGTGACACGGGGAAAAAAAGAAAAGAAATTCCCCTTGAGTCATGAGGCAGGAACCAGAGGGGGGGGGTCGGTCTAAAGGGGGATCAGTGGAAGAGAGACTAATTGAAGGGGGAGAATTAAGGAGGATAAACGGGATGGAGGAGAGCGTGATGGGGAAGGGATGAGGCGTCATTAGCGTCGCCCCATTCGAGTGCGTGCTTTTCTGAATGAAGGGTGCGGGGAGGACGTCCTCTTTCTGCAACGCAGAAGGAAACACTTTTACAGCAGATTTGCGTAATCGGCTACAGCATCCCTGAAACATCTGTGAAGCGTTTCCCTCACGTGGCTGCAGACCAGCTTACGCTCATTACCGCAGCATCGCCGCTCACGCTCTCACTCCTCTTCTTGTGCAAACGCGTTGCACTCGTGCTCCCGGCCTGCTCGCCCTTTCTTTTGTGGCCTGTACTCAGTGCAAAGTGCAAACCTGTGAACCCTTAAGCGCATTAATTAACACCCTATATCTTGTTTAATCCGCAGGGGGGGGTTTCGGGTTACGTGCCGTCCTCTGTTTTAGCTCCACACAGTGGATCAATCTTCTCAGATGACCCCTTCAGCTGTTAATTCAGCCCCGAACACATTGGGACATTTAATCGTTCCCCCTGTAGAAAGGGTCTTGTGTGAATGTGGGTTTGAACCCAAGTTGTGTAAATGTAAGAAACTTTAAATGCCACCTGTCAGCTGTGGTGTGAAGCACTTTAAATACATTTCAGTTGGAGGTACTTCTGTTGCTTTGTTTGGGCGTTTTGGGGGAATTACTGCAGATCAGATGAACCTGCGTTGGATACGAGACGTGCTTTGGAACAGGCTCAGCCATGTTAGAAAATCCCAAAGGGAAAATTGGCAGAGCGATCCGACTCGTGATCAACCACAAATCACAGGTGTGGACGCTGATTTGAAAGAAGGTGGAATTCAAAGATTGAATCAAAGATCGACACTGACTCACTCGTTCATTCACCAAAATGAAATCAAGGACATTACGGTCAAAGTGCTGAATGTAAAATAAAGTCCTAGATTAATGTTCTCATAGTGAAAGTAGACTCATGATCACAAAGTCCAAGAGGGAGTGTTGACTGCATTTCTGTGCATGCGTGTGCATGCAAGCTGATGTTTGGCTTCTCATTAATCTTCCTCTCTTTCAATAAGTGGCAAAAGCTCTTTAGAGACCAAATATCACGATACGAAATTCCACCTCGCCCCCCACCTCGCCCCCCCACCTCGCCCCCCCACCTCGCCCCCCACCTCGCCCCCCCACCTCGCCCTTCTCCGTGTCAAGCTCAAAAACATGGTAAGATGTAGCGATCTCGTTTTATTGTTGCTACTTTAACTAAAAAAAAGTGACATATTTGTTAATGAATGTGTATATTTGTTCTAATAACAATAAGCAGCTCAACATCTGTCTTTTCCGTGGCCTTCTAGTATAAACTGCTTGACTTTGTTTTGAATAAGACAAAGTACGTATACTGTAGATCTATCCGCCCCCCCATCATGCATCAGGTGCTCATAGGAGTGATAAATGATGTTGGTCTCTTATCCGTCCCCCGTCCCCCCCTATGAACCAGGCATTACAGGGTAACTCCTGAGCGAGTGTTGTCTGTGCGATGTGGGACTTTGAGGCCTCCACGTCGCTGGAGTTCAGCTTCGGCCGCAGTCATTTGGTCAAAGTTGATTAAACAAAAACGTTCCCTCCTTCGTTTGCTACTATTTTCTCCCCGTCGTCCATGGCAGTGACTGTGAACACTCGGGGCCCCTGGGGGCCGACGCGGGGACGCTTTTCGTTGCTTCTGAGAGCACAACAATCTTTCACCGGAACATTTCACCGCCGTCAGTTGCCCAAGACAAGGAAGCAGCTGTGGAGCGACTCCTTGACTTCTCCCTCCATGAACTCGGCTCCCGTGCCGCTCGCATGCGTCCTCTCACTGGACGACAGTTCACGTTACTGGCCGATGGCTCACTGATGGGTAAACATAGTGAGCCCCAACGGGAACAGGACGAGGAGTAAAAGAGCCAACAGTCATTTATAAACACAGATGGGATGTCTGGGTAGGTTTTAAATATTCTAAATATTTGCTGGATGTCACGGATTGAAGGTTGGGGTCTGGCTGGTCTCCTGCTGCGATTAACTGCTGCTTTTAACGCGAGACGCCAGGAAACAGGAAAATGCCTCTGAGCCGCGGCTCGTTGTTTCGGCGGACACGCCGCCCGGCGCTGCCGCTAATCAGCCTTGACTAATGGGTGGTAATGTGCAGCAAATAGACACCGTGTCCAGGAGCAGTAGCTATTTCTGAGGGATTAGCAGTTGGGGGTTAAAGGTGAGATTAAGACATTCCCCGAATGTTCTGCGTGAAATCGGCCTATTTCGGACCACTTAAATCATTAACACGTGATTACTTTTGCTTGGCTGACGCTTGTCACTCAAATGATGTGGTTCAAACCGCATGAGAGTTTTGTGTTCAAGTATCTGGTTATAACAAGAAATGTCACGTTCTAATTCACCTTTAAATGGAAGATGTGCTCCAGGCCTGTTTGTGTGTTTGTGTTCCATGTTGTCCTCCTCATTGTCCACATTCTCATTTCCCCGTGTAAGTTGTGTTTTCTGTAACACTATAAAGAGGTGTGTGATGGGGGGTCGCCGGAGACGCCGAGTGAGCTCAGGTTGGTCCCCAAAACCCACAACCCGACCACTCGCATACAAAGGCATCAAACAGGAGACAAAGAAACAGCACGAGAACTCACTTCTGTTTAGGACCCCGCTCACATAATGTGTGACCTTGTCGCATTATGCGGTCGTGTTGTCGTGATCATGTAGGATATTTCCTATACATTAATAAAGTAAAACCGTAAGTGGATTATGTGTAATCTGCTTACTGTGCCACACTTAAGGATTTTCACGTACGTGGATTGACAGCTGCAGCCAAACCCGCCCCCACCGGCGCCCCGTCACTCTGACCCCGAGCAGAAAGGCCCCCTGCCGCATCCCAGCACGAGCCGCTGCCTCCGCGGACCAAGCGGCGCCGCGCGAGCCGCCGAGCACGAGGACAGATGTGTCACGGCCGCTGTGCCTCTTTCGCCGAGTGAACTGTTGCAGCGCGCGGCCGCCTGTTGCGTCACATCGCGGCGAAATTGGCCAACATCCGAGAGTAAACTGATTGCGTCACAAGGACCCGAGTTCAAGTCAGGGGCGGACCTGTTTCACCAGCGTTGCTACGGTTAGCGGCTCGGATTCGAACCGACAGCCGGTGCTGCGTTTGAGTTGTGTCATTCCTTCTAATTATAACGCAACGTCGTTTCATCACCACAACTTCTTCATGTTGAAGAAGCAGAAATAGAGCAGAAGCAGCAGATCAGTGATTCTATACACACATTTCAAACGTAAGAAGGAAAAGAACGATTCCCCCTTTCAGCTCCTCAGGGGACCTGTGTGACTTTGTTGTGGAGCCGTAACATCTGAGACGGAGGCAGCTGAGGTTGTTGGACGGCTTTGGCAAAGCGCGCTGCGGTGTGACTTGTGACTCGTGTCACGGGACCCCCGTCGTACGGTCGTAGTGGCCCCCCACGCGGCGCAAGGCCCCCCTGATCCGCCCGCCTGGTGAAACGTGTGCGCTGTGATCTTGGCAGCCCGTCGGTGTCGCAGATCTCCAACAACCGTCTGCTCCCGTTTACAGGCCTGCCAGGGGTTGTCTGTCGGCCTGAAGGACGGACGGATAAAAGTACACACGCACACACACGCACACACACACACACACACACACACACACACACACACACACACACACACACAAAGACCAAATCAAACATTTATCAAATTCAGAGAAAGGAAGGAAGGAAACGTGGCCTCAAACATGAAGCCCTGCTGGAGAGCGAGTACAGTCCCCGCGATGTTCATTAAGGGAGCACGAGTCACCACGTCAGCGGGTACGAGCTCCACGCCGAGGCGACGCAACAAGCTCCCACTCAGGATGCGTGTCGGGGGGGATGTAACCGCCCTGCGAGGCCTAATGGGGCTTCACTGGCTGCCGTGTGCACACAGACTGTGCACACAGCGTTGGACCAAGTGGAGAGGAAAGAATTCTTAACTCTTCACGTGCCGCCGAGAGGGACCAACATGAACTTATTGACACGTCACCCTCCTCTCTTTCCTCTGCCGATTACCTCCCTGAGCGTATCTCCTTTTAGCATCGGCTATCTGCAGCGCCGCTGTCACCAGATCCCTCCGGCGCAGCGTGGAGTTCTCGGGAATGGCATGTGTTCCCGATTGGCAGCTCGACGCAGGCCGCACACAACCACAAACGTGAGGGGGGGGGCTCGCTGGAGGCCAGAGGTGGGCGATGTGCACGCTTCACTTTATCAAAAAACACCTCGAGTCCCTGCAGGATGAAATCAACCGGGAGACTCGTCACGGTTCTTTAGACACCGTGAGAAGGGATGTGGGCACCGAGGGAGCCGCCGCATCGACAACAGGTGCACGCGCATCAATCTCGTGATGTTGCTTCGGTTTCTAAGGAACCCCCCCCCCCCTCCTCCTCCCCCCCCCTCCCCTCCCCTCCCCCACGTTTTACCCCCTTTGCAAAGACTTGTGCACATGGATAATGTTGCTGCTCGGGTTTCGGCGGTCGGTGGCTCGCTGAGAGCCGGGCGTTCCTTGGCAGGGCCGGTTGAGCCTCCACGCCGGTCAGCCGCTTCAAACGCTTGCGCGCACGTCTTTAAAATAAATGCCTTTTTGTTGTGTGTGCGCAGCGCGGCTGTGCGTTGACCCGGGGGCCCGCGGAGGAACGCCGCCGCCGGCCCGCGCTCTCCTTTTAAAGTGAAGAGTTGGATTTTAAACTTAAAAGAGAGGAACACATGATTTATGTCTCTGGCCGCCCGGGGATCCACGGGGAGGGGACACACAGTGAAAGGTCAAGGTGAACATGGACGAGGGAAATTGAATCAGCGCCGTTACTCTGATTCCCTTTTTCGTTTTCTTCTTCTTCTTCCTCTCAATGACGCAGCGAGTCCCACGAGTCCCTCCGGCTTTCTGTATTCTGGAGCACGCGTTTTCTTTTCCGTCCTTTCATTGTCTGCTTTTCGTCTCGGCCGTCTCTGTCTCCACCGCACTTAAGCAATAATTACATTTCTCCATTCTTCTCCTGCACTAACAGCATCAGCCCTCTTCCACCCTTTCTCCATCAGGGTTCCACCTCATTTCATCTTGAGTTCTGTTCATTTTTGTGATGAAGCTGTTTGTTACATTTGAAGTCAAAGTGGATCTGCCCTTTTTTCTGCCACTCTGACTAATGATGAAGTCTGTGAACGATGTTGGCGGAATATGAAAGCGACTCTCCGATGGAATTCTTGTCATTCTGAAGCCGTCGGCCGCTGGCAAGCGACAGTGTTTTCCTCGTGCGCCGCCTTGAGGGTGACCTCTGCGGCCTCGCGCAAAGAATCATGACGCTTTGAACCGATTTCCCTGAATGCTTTGGTCTCCTGACGTCTCCTCCAGCCACAAATGTCAATCAACCCACATTTTGCAAACCTTTCCCACCAACCTCCAATTAGTGTAAAGCGCCAGCAGGCAGAACGTTAATATTTCCCACGTTTTTTTTTAGTTCCATCTCCTGCCGAGGCCGAGCGGCAGGAGAAGGCAAAGTGTAACGTACAGCTGCACTAATTGTTTCACCGTCTAATTGATTTCTCAGTCGCTCTCGACAACGCTGTGACTTTGAGGTGGAAACACATCTCATAGCTTTGAGCAAAGCTTTGCACTTGCCCGCCCGCGTCCACACCCTCTGCCCACTTTCTCCTGCAGACGGTGGCATGACCGGGCAGGAACACGGATGTGCGCACTCACACGCATACGCTGACACAAAGAGGTAAACCGGTGATTAGGGGCACTGTAATTGCGACTTAGCGCTGTAAACTGGCGGGGCGGCGTTGCCAGGGAAGGTTTGTTGACCGTGGGTTTATGACACAGAAGTTAAATGGTATGTGTTTAACTGCATTCTGCAGCGGTGAGCGCTGCTGTCTGAAATACCCGGCAGGTTCTCAGTAATGGGGCTGGCTCGGCCTGTAAAGTTCCACGCTCATCATCATTATGGTCCCAGTAACTGGAATCTCATGTATGGCCTCACAGGGAGGCCTTGGATCCCGGCCCGCGTGGGGGGGTTACAGCTGGATGTGAGATGTTTCCTCGTGCTTCAGCTCTGCACTAAATGCAGGTTCAATGTGGTAAAGTGTGTGATAAGTTGAGACAACTTCATGGTCCCAACAGGGGGAAGCATCACGTTTTGGGGTTGGGACTTTGGTTAAAGGTTTAGCTGAAACAGAGGCGGCGCTCATTCTGATTGGTTGGGGTCGGCCGTGTAGCGGGTCCCTAAATATACGACTGGTACTGGGCGAGGTACTAAGAACCAGCCAGAACTACATGTGAAATGGATATAAACCTTTAAGTTAAATCGGTAGGTTCCTTTAACCTTATATTTATATCTATATATATTCTACATACAGCGTATTGTAAAGACATTAAATACCTTGATGAAGGTGAACTGTGTAGATTCCACCTTGTTGTTATTAACCTGAACGTAAACACACTACAATGTTGTCAGTGAGCCAAACTAAAGTCTCCTGGGAAGTGTTGTAATTCAATGCAGTGTCTGTGACGTGTGTGTGTGTGTGTGTGTGTGTGTGTGTGTGTGTGTGTCTGTGTGTGTGTGTGTGTGTGTGTCTGTGTGGGTGTGTGTGTGTGTCTGTGTGTGTGTGTCTGTGTGTGTGTGTCTGTGTGTGGGTGTGTGATGAACTGTGAGAGACAGGTGGTGCGAATGACAGGCAAATATTTGACACCGGCCAATTACAAAGGCAGTCTTGTGACTTTGTGTGGCCATATTTTCCATAGGTGTTGAGAGCAGAGATTTTTAACTGGATATATAGGCACCATATAAGCGACCTTTGTATTTGTCTGCGTGTGCGTGTGCGTGTGCGTGTGTGTGTGTAAGCAGACCATAACAGCAGGAAAGTCAGCATCAGATTAAAAGTAAATCCATCATATTTTCAGCCCTTAGTTATTAGATTCCCACACAATAAATCCTCCCACCACATTATTCCCATTCGAGCGACATCCATCAACGTGGTTTCCACCCTCTTATTGCGTTTTGAGGAATTCTCAAACTCAAATTCCAACGTCCCAAATTTCCATATCACACACACGAAAGGAGGATCAGCAGATTTCTTTCCCCGCTATGAAATAAAAAGCCGCTTTTCAGGACTTGAAAGGGCCGGAGGGGCGAGAAGAAGAGAAGGGGCGGCGTTGTAAAATATCAAGGTGAGAGATTAGAGCTTATCTGAGTGGCCACTGCCGGGCCGAGCAGCAGCAAAGTGGAGGAGAAGTCCAAGTGTTGCAACAGTGTGAGAAGGGTCAGCTTCTGGTGATTCATGGTGCTCACGTGGAGGAACATCTACCCGATGTCCCCAAAGAGCGTCGACTTTCCAGGAAACCCCCGATGTGACACACACACACACGCACACACACACACACGTGGGTCACCGCTGCTTATCAGAGGGGGAAGAGAAGACAAAGTCATCTCAAAACGTCTTTTGTCGTTGGGAACGTCGGTGGAAGGGGTTCGCGGTGGGAGTCGAGGTTCGTCTTCGTGGCTGGTGAGCAGAACGCACCCACTGGGGGTCAGAGCCCCCCTCACGGGCCAGACAATACCCTACCGCCCCCAAGTGGTCACCTTGGAGGGCAAATCAAGGCACAGCTAGTGGCATTTAAACGATGGTTGTGAATCTTCACGTTGAACCGTATTTCCTCCTCAGGTGCGTGATGTTGCTGATATGATTTGAGGTTGAACACACGAGTTGAAAGTTTGACATTTAGAACAATAATCTAGTGAGAGAATCTGCAGCTATAAAAAGATGCACCTGAGCAGAGGATGGAGTGTGTGTTGTAATCGGAGCTTTGTTTACACATCTAGGCCGCTGTGCACGCCCTTTAGTGCACGTGAGCTTCTCCCACTTGCCAGATAATATCAACAGATTGCGCCAAGTGGACCTAAACGGACTCCGATTGGACCATTTGATCCAGTGAGAACCTTTGTTAAAGAAGAACATTGTCCCTCCACTTCTTGGCTGCTCGGACGCCAACGAGAAGAAGTCGAGTGCGGTTCCGTGCACGGGGGCCTGACCACGTGCACGGACATTTGACTCGGTTTGAGCCGTCGGCTGACGGGACAGAGATTCCCACTTAGCCCCTTGAAAACAAATCATTGCCGCGCCCCACAGTGCCGGTTCTGACCGGACAACCGGTAACAACCTGGCAACCAGCGAGATAAAGCAAGTCTGAGTGTGTGTGTGTGTGTGTGTGTGTGTGTGTGTGTGTGTGTGTGTGTGTGTGTGTGTGTGTGTGCGTGTGTGCGTGTGTGTGCGTGTGTGTGCTGTGAGTCATTTACAATCCTGTACGTGACAATGTTCACGCATTAACTGAAACTATCCTGACACCGTGACACGGGCCAGGGGGCTTTTACGTCACCGATTTGACAAGTAGCTCCCTTTATTCCGCCACACACAAAGCCCCAACTGTGCTCGCAAATGGCCGCGGGAACGGCTCAGAGGCCGCGAGCCGCGCTGGATCGGGGGGGAAGGGCCCGTGCGGCAGGTGGCCGGTGTGTGTACATGAGCCCCCCCGTCCCCCTCGTCCCCCCGTCTCAGGCACAGGTGGGCTTTCTGGTACAAGTCCGAATCGGCCCCAGCAGGGCTCTGGCCGGGCTCGTCGGTGCTTTCTGCACCCTGAACTCTGTTTGTCAGCAACACGGCCGGCGAGTGATTATGACGACATTATGGATCTCTGACAGCAACGTTCTTCTTCTTCTTCTTCTTCTTCTTCTTTTTCTTCTTCTTCTTCTTTTTCTTCTTCTTCTTTTTCTTGTTCTTCCCTCTTTGAAGCTTTCCAGACGTCGTCATATAAACTTACATAACAGTTGTTTGAGACAAACTCCTCTAGCATATATACACACACACACACACACACACACACACACACACACAGTCCATTAGACTAAACTGTGGCCGGGCCTCATAGTTAATGTTTATACGCTGGCTGAGATACAGCATCAGGCGGCTGAAGGTCACATGTGCTTGTTTGATCTTTTCCAGCCAACGAGTCGGACAAATGACACGAAATAAAGGGCAGCGCCGTCTTCACCAGCCCGCCGTCTATGACTGACCCCCCCCGTAAGGAGACCAATCAGGGGAAGTAGGTCATTGAGGTGATATTCAGCCACAGGAACAGGATATTCAGTCCCTGTGTGTGTGTGTGTGTGTGTGTGTGCGTGTGTGTGTGTGTGTGTGTGTGTGTGTGTGTGTGTGTGTGTGTGTGGTTAGACGGTATTCATTCACTTCAATGTATATTAACACAAGGTTTGACATTTCCAGGCTGACAATGATTCCACTGACTGTGCCGATCAAACAATAACCAGAGTTTCCACTGTACAAACATGAGTTGTTCTCCTCAGGTGAGATAATCTGTCTTAGATGTTCAATAAAATCTTCCCTGCAGCCATAAAAGTCTCTGGCTTCGGTGCTAACGTGTCACATGTCCTAATCAGCACTCAACACGCTTTACAAGTGAGGCCGGCGGTTTCTTCGTGGTATTTCCACCTCATCCATGAATTCATCGACTGGGAACCGCGACGTTTCCTCACGCTTCGGCTGAACAGTGTCTCCATCTTTGGCCGAGTGGATCCGAATCGAACCACGTGGATTTGGACCATCGGGGGACGAGGATTTTATCGGACGAGGAGCCAGCCGATCACAGTGCCACCGTACGACCAAGTGACAGATTGAGCGACAGCTTTTCAAATCTCTGAATAATCCAGATGCATTTGAGAGTTGATGTTGATGGACAGCAACACGAATAGAACAGCGAGCCGCGCGCGTGCCTGTCACAGGGCCCGACTGAAGGTCAGCGAAAGCATTGTTGACCGATCACATGTCTATATATATGAGCCACCCCCCCTTTACATGACTCCTGTTTGCAATGTCATGCTGTCACTCAAAGGTTTCTACAGCATCATGCTGCGCCGAGGCCCCAAATAGGCGCATTGTCAGCAGCTCAGGCGGCGTTGCGTTACCTCGTTGCCGTGTGAAGGGGTATCCAATATCCGCCCAGAAATCTGACAAGTTTCTCTCAGCGTGACCCCCCCCCGGCCCCCCCGCCACGAAACACACACTCGCCAAAATAACTCCACCTGCCCTTTCCAGTCCCGTCCTACCGTCGTCCTGGAGGTCGACGCAGGCCAAACGCCGCCGCTGTGATGCTTCAGCCAGTGAAAGGGAAGATGGGCGGGGGGGGTTGTTCTGGTGCACAGAAAGGCTCCGACACCGAGTCAGAACAGGCAATGCGGTGACCACACACACACACACACACACACACGCCGGTATGCAGCACGTCGGCAGGAAGGTAAAAGTGGGATCAGAGGGGACTGAGGGCTGTTTAGTGGCTCGTGTGAATGTGGGTGAACAGGACGGGAAACTGGAATATAGTGAAAGGGAAAGAATGAGGCGCTGTGATTGGCCGGGGTTTCCTGGCTTTGCCCCATTCAGGCTGCCAGGAAGCAGCCAGCTGACCGCCTGGCAGGTTGCCACGCGAACCCAACGGCTCTGCAACGTGCAGCCTGCCTCGTACGCAGCGGCGCCGGGGGGGGGGGGGGGCTGCGGGGGCGGGGCGGTCACCAGGCCGTCTGTTCCACACCAGCAACCAGTGGACGGATCCAGCCAGTCATTCACAAAAAAGAATCCCGACCACAAATGGATGTCATTGAGGGTCGTGGTCACAGACCTGGAGCCGTGAGTCGCTTTGGCTCCTGAAAGACACATTTTCCAACGTGGTCATGGAAGTTTCTTCTGTATGCGCACGTATGTGGGCACATCCTCCCCCCAGCTGCAACAACAGCATCTCCATACAGTCAGCAGGACGTCCTCTGCGGTAGCAGCATACAGGGAAGCTCAAGTCCAAACCCAAATCAATTTAATGCCCCAGTGCTTCTGTATAGAAGGAGAAGTCACACAGTGAGCCTGCAGCCTCAGCGTCATGGGCCACAGAGTCAGAGGACACACAGGAAATCAGGTTTTGGGCCGGAGGAGGAGGAGGAGGAGGTGTCTGATCTTCGCCCCATGCATGAAGTAAAAGGAGGAAGGAGAAGAGAGGAGAAGGTGCCGCTGTCACGGTTGTGTGGGGAGGGAGGACTCGAACAACGACTTTAAACAAAAGAGACTTTAATAGTCAAAACTCCAGCAGAGTAAAAGGCCAACGGGCAAAAACGAACAAACGAGCGAACGAGACAAAAGGCAGGCAGGACCGAGGAACATCCAGCACAAAAGACAATGACGCGATGAGTGACAGGAGACACACACGGCTTAAATAGGGAGGTGCAGGTGATTGGACACAGGTGGAAACAATCAGACAATCACAGGGGATGACAGGACCAGGCAGGAAGTGAAGTTACCCGGGGAGACAAGAAGCAGAAAACTACAAAATAAGACAGGAAATAAACCCGCACCGTGACAGGCGCACTAGCCGGGTCCCAGCTGAGTGACGCCTCACAGACCTCCCACGTCTGCGGGGTTTGAAGCAGCCGGGTGGGAAATGGAAAGTAACAGGAGCAAATCAAACAGCTGATAACCTGCTTCTAAAAGGTCACGTGGAGGAGAGACGGCAGGACGGAATCTCCCTGCATTCACGTTGGTTAAGAAATACGGTGTCATCTGTCTCTGTGCTTTGTCAGACAGACATTTTGGGGCTATTTTTTGCAACATTGGGGGGGTGGAGGAGATTTAAAGCTATTTGATTGGATTTTTGGAAGATGCCACGAGCGATGTGGGAGGGAGGGAGGGAAGGAGGGGGGAGGTTCAACCGGGAAGGCCTCACCGCGGTGGGATACGATGACAGTGTATTACCCCCTCTATTCACAAGTCACCATTACTGCAAGACGTTTATAGAACGTCAGACACCGAGGTATAGACACGGCCCCCCCTTGTCGGGACCCTGACCTACATGCGAGGCGCCGTGTGCATCCATCCCACCCCGGTGCCCCCTTCTCCTCCGAGCTGCATTCTGGTGGCGTGAGGCAGAGAGACAACAACGACGTGTGTGTGTTGGCCCAGGAGAAGGCGGGAGGGGGTGAGGGGGGGAAGGGGAGGGGGGGGGATCAATCCCCGATTTTGAATCTGGGGTGCTGGCGTTGGTACAAAGACGCGAGTGGCGAATGTGCCTCTCTGCAGCTGTGGGCCTACGTGAGCATTGGCAGGAACGCTCTCGTTCCTCGGCGTTCCTCCCTCCCTCCCTCCCTCACCCATTCCGTTGCTCTCCCTCTAGTCTCTCGCACACCCCCCCCCCCTTCCTTTGCTCATTTGCAACTTCTAATAGACTTCTCCTCCCCCCTCCTCCCCCCTCCCTCCTCTCCCTCCTTCGCTCAAATCCTCGTCGTCTCTCTTTCTCCATCAGAACTCTTGACGGGGGGAGAAGTGTCGCGTTCGGCCAGCGGATATCTGAGACGAGTGAAAGGGAAGGACGGGAAGGAAAAGATCATCTTTCCCCACACACACGCACACGCACACGCACACCGACACGCACACGGCTGGTATGGCCTGAAATGACCCAGGAGGGAGATGTGTGTTCATGTGTGTGTGTGTGTTGTCATGCAGTAGCACGCTTGCCAATGCCCCCCCATCATGTGACCACTCCGTTATCTGCACGCGGTGTAAACACCAGGCGTTAAGGTCAAGGTCAGAGGTGATACCGTGCACGCGGTTTAGCAGGAGGAGGCAGGTGGCGAGGCGGGAGAGGGAGCGACGAAGGCGAGGAGGCAGAATGAATAGAAGATGCACTAAGGAGCAGACCGGAGAGCAAAGGGAAGCTCAAAGGGAGTTTGTACGTTGCGGCGCACGGCTAAATGCCACAGGGGAGGAAATCATAAGAGGGAGACGGAGGACTGAGCTGAATCGGCTGACTGTCCTTGTGCTCCTCAGCAGGTGCATATTTTGGCAGAGGATCCATTGGAAGGCCTGAAGAGCAGCGCTGACCCCTGCTGGCTAAATACGGACGTCCAGCTGGTCGACATGTTCCTTCTTCTCGTTATCAAGGCAACGACATCATCACACTTCTTCATTTAAATCGTACCGGTTTGCTGTGTAAACGCACACAGAAGCTGTTTTCATGTCCACAGTAAACTCAATCACTTTTTGTCTTTTGTTTTTTGTCGGCCTACAAGAAGATGAGTACTGAGAAATATGAAATGATTTCAAGCCCAACAAACATTTTCCAAATGAGGAACCGACCCATTTATTTACACAAAGTGAAAATTGCGTAATTCACAGAATTATTGTTTTAAAAATTTTAAAAAACGTTTCTGATGCACACGTCTGCATCAACGGTCCCGAGGAACACAACACCCACATCGGGACGGGCTAAAAAAAACTCCTTTATGAAAGTGGAGAAAGTGTGAAGCAGAGTAACTCTTGAAGCGAGTCCCAAATGTTTGTAACTTTAAAAGAGGTAAAGTATCAAATTTGAGAGATGAATCACAAGAACAATTTGAAGCCGACTGGCTTCCCGTCACTGACTTCGGATGGAAAGAGCCTTTTAAAATGTAGCACTTAGAGTTAACTGAGCGCATCGGGGCGGAAGCTCGGGCGGGATTATCATGCGATGAAGATCGATCAGAGGAAAACCGGCGGAACGGCGTTTTCCTCGCCGCCGTCGAACGCGGGTCCCTGCCGTCTGCCGCCTTTGTAGAAGTGGCGAGGGTTCCATTTGGCGGGCGCGGACACGTGCCACATGACCACGCCGGTGGGGTTGACGGACACCACGAAGGGAGCGGAGTCTTTCAGCGTCATGCTCTTCCCGGTGAAGACGTCGTAGATCTGAGGAAGGGAGATAAATGAGACTCTCCTGCGCTGGCAGACGGGTGTTTGTCCAGAGAGACCTGAGACAAAGACGGCGTCCAGAAGACGTCTGAAGTACCTCGTAGCTGCCGGCGGTGTAGTTGAGTTTGCTGAGGCTGGTCTGGTAGCGGTAGGGCATGTCGGTGCGACGGCTGAAGAATACCAAAGCGCTTGCGTTTTTGGAGAGGGGGCGCCAGAACACGTCGATGCCAATCTTCTCCTGGCGAAAAAAATGGAAACGGAAGGCAAAAATGTGAACAACGACACGCGGAATGAGGAGTCATGTGGCCGAAGCTCAAACCAGCAAACTCCTGTTCGTTTATTTACTCTTGATAGAAGCTATAAAGTCCAACGGAAAGGTGTGTCACCTTTACGAGGCGCCTGCCCTGGACGCCCATGGGGTCCTGGTTGATGATGATGGCCATTTTGTTCTGAAGGATGGTGCGGGCGCCGCTGCTGATGGTGCGCAGGTCATTGGACATGAACAGAGGAGCGGCCATGATCGCCCACAGTGCCATCTGAGCCCGAGACTGGTCCACGCTGAGGCCAAAGTCGCCGACAATCAGCTGTGCAGGTCAAAATAACAAAATCAAGGAAGATCAAGTAAGATGTTGCACCCGTAGCCATGATGAAACATTACACCAGCGGAACGGACCATATCTGGGTCGTTCCACTTCCCGGGTCCAGCTGCAGGAGCCAGGACGTCCTGGTTCTCAAAGAACCAGTTAATGATGTTCAGGACGCTGTCCCAAGAGTCCTGGATGTCGCCGTAGTTACGCCACAGGTTGCAGATCTGACCCAACTCAGTGTAGTTTACCTGAACACAAAGGTCAGCTTCATAAAAAGAATATGGACAACAAAGTCCCCTAGAAAAGAGGCTACTTCCAACAGGAAATACAACATTATACACCTTTGGTCATTGTGTTTAATACCTTGGGGGGCAGGCCGCCCTGATAGGCAGGCCAACTGCAGGAGTAGCCAATAGGACGGCCCGTAGCGTTCAAAGCCTTCGACATCAGAGGGTAACCTGCCCGAGAGTCAAATCAAGTCAGCGTCATGTCGACCCCCCCGATGGAAGAGCCCCTGCCTCCTCTCTTCTTACCCTGCTCCTGCTCCGTGGCGTTAGAGTAACAGCCGTCAAATTTGAACATGTCCACCTCCCAGTCGGCGAAGGTCTGAGCGTCCAGGTCGATGTTGTCCAGCGTGGTGCCGGGGTACCCCCCGCAGGTGTGCGTGCCCATGTCCCCGTACAGGCCCAGCTTGAGGCCCCTGGCGTGCATGTAGCGCGCCAGTTCCTTGATGCCCCGCGGGAACCTGATGGGAGGGGCAATTGTGACGTCATAACAAAGTGCAGAGACGAATCACGATCAAATGACTACATAACCATGTGTACCCTGAGAGCGTGGTACGTGGTTATGCGCCTACTGATACAGAAGGATCGCATGCTAATAGTGGAGCCACTGCGGTTTGTTTGTTCAGGACGATGCTGATGCTGCATGTAACAGAGTACACAGAAAACCGCTGACTACTAACGTTCACGCTGATCACATGACCGTGTGTCTGTCACATGTTTGACTGTGTCATTACCGCTTAGGGTCGGCCTGCAGCCGCCCCTTCTCGTCCCTCTTCATCGAGGACCAGCAGTCGTCTATGTTCACGTAGACGTAGCCGAGTTCCCTCCAGCCGTCCTCGGCCAGTCGGTCGGCCATGTCGATGAACAGGTTCTCACTGGAGGGAGGACAACAATCTAGTGATTCTTACCCTTAATAATGTCTACATAGCAATCTACCCTCAGACTAGACAGCCGTTCCCATTGCTGGAGAAAAGCGCCAATGAATGAATGAATTCCTCTCACGTGTACTTGCCTGATGCAGTTCTTGGGGTCGTGTTCGCAGTCGAGGTCGCAGCGGAATCGTTCCCACGCCAACCAGCCCATGGGAGGGACCCTCATCTCGCCATTGTCGAGGGCCAAGGTGGCCGAGCAGAGCGCCGCCACCAACAGCAGCAGCACCGCCACCTGCATCCCTGTGAGGCAACGACATGTCGATGCACTTTGTATAAATGTGTAATTGTCACGTAAACACCTCACACGTGTTGTTTTGTGAACGCATATTCCTCTCTCAGGAATCAGGAAACATTTATTACCAAAATATGCCAAACATACAAGGACTTTGTCTTGGCGGTTGGTGCACACCTGTCACACCTGCACACCTGTCACCTGACTGCGTGTGACTGAGTCTGAACGCACACAGCGACCTGCCAGGTGACTTGTGTCATGTGACCAGCTGACCAAACCAGAACTCAGAGGTAATTAAAACTAAACTGTCACTTCACTGTATAATAAGCAGAGTTACTACACGCCGTAAAGGGACACAAATACACTGTTGTTGCTGCTATTACACCTTTACAGCACATCGTGAAAAGGTAATAGTTTGTTAACTTACTGAGATTCACTGATCTTCTTTCAGGTCAGGAGGAAGGAGGAAGAGGATGCGGCTCCCCACGACGCCAAATGTGCGGCTTCCTCTTGTGCTGCCTCCTCTCCTAGCCTACTTCTCTCCTTTCCTTGTTCGGCTCCTTCTCCTTCTCTACCTGCGAGCTTCACGCAAACAAACAACCTCTCCGGGCGAATGCGGATAAGACATATAAACTGAGCGGCTCCAATAGGAGCGGAAACCACAGTCACGTGACGTGGCGCAGTCAGCTGACCAGGAAGTCGGACGGTGACGTCACGATCAGCCGCGTGACATTCTTTTTACTCTGCTTGCACACTTTTCCTTCGTCCTTTCCTTTTCTTATGATCTCCAACAAAAACATCATGCTACCTTACCTGAGAAGACACTGTTTATACACCTTTTATAAACACGACACACACGTTATTATACGTTATTGTTCACGAGAGTGGAAACACCGGTCTGTCCCTGAACACTAGTGTGTCCATGGAAGTGTGCATGGTGGGCCCCTGGAATGAGCGGCCCCTGCTGAGGTTGAGGGACATGGGGGATGGGGACCTGGGGGATGGGGACTTGGGGGATGGGGACTTGGGGGATGGGGACCTGGGGGATGGGGACTTGGGGGATGGGGACCTGGGGGATTGGGACTTGGGGGATGGGGACCTGGGGGATTGGGACTTGGGGGATGGGGACCTGGGGGATTGGGACTTGGGGGGTGGGGACCTGGGGGATTGGGACTTGGGGGGTGGGGACCTGGGGGATGGGGACCTGGGGGATGGGGACTTGGGGGATGGGGACCTGGGGGATTGGGACTTGGGGGATTGGGACTTGGGGGATTGGGACTTGGGGGATGGGGACCTGGGGGATTGGGACTTGGGGGATGGGGACCTGGGGGATTGGGACTTGGGGGGTGGGGACCTGGGGGATTGGGACTTGGGGGGTGGGGACCTGGGGGATGGGGACTTGGGGGATGGGGACCTGGGGGATTGGGACTTGGGGGATTGGGACTTGGGGGATGGGGACCTGGGGGATTGGGACTTGGGGGATGGGGACCTGGGGGATTGGGCAGTATTCAGCAGTAATAAAAGGCAATAACTGTCAGAAGGGTTTGGTTGTGCGGTGGAATTGCTCCAGGTGATTGTTGTGTAGACGCATAGATGATGATGATGTCACAATGTCTCCTGCCGCGCACCAACCGCCAAGACAAATTCCTTGTATGTTTGGCATATTTTGGTACTAAATGTTTCCTGATCCTGATCCTGATGCTGATCCTGATGATCACAAGCTGGTCTGTAGGTACAACCTGCACACTGTAGGTGGCGGCAAAGCAGCTCATGGATGAAATGACGCAGATCCGCAGAAGAAGAAAGTGTCTCATCGACGAGGAGACATGGCGGAAACCAGTCTGGGTAAGATTAAAATAAGGAATAGAAATACTTAGTAAAAGTACTTAGTAAAACTTAGATATTCCCCGACGGTCGCAGCTGCTTCCAGACGCTGCAGCCATTACATGTCATTTACATGTATGTAGCCACGCTTCACACATGCCGATTTATGTGTGATAACTATTTTTTTGCAAATAATCAACAGGGTGAAGCCCGAGAAACGTTCTTTGGAAATGTTTGAATAAAACGCACCTCGCGACCAGTTGGCCCTTTATTAATTACCTCTTTATTAAAACCGTATTATACCACGCTGGCTTTCTTATTGTAGCTTTACTTTCTTGATTCTTATTGTTCTGGTTTTGTTCCCTGTTGATTTATTGCACTTATTGTAACGTTAAGTCGCTTTGCATTAAAAGCGACAGTAAATGTAAATGTGTTTCATTGAAACATTTCCGGGTTTAAAGTGACGACATGGATCCATTTAAGTCGTTTCATTTCCTCTTAAAGTGCCGGCAGCAGTAAATACAAATAAAAGTACAAATGTGTTATAAGCAAAGTAACGTCTATGCTGTATCAGTAATGTGTTGACAGCCCATTTGAGGTATTTATATGTTGTTGGCGTCCGTGCAGTATAAAGTACATTAAAGTATAATGTCCGTGCCGTTGCTGTACTTTGCATAATGTCTGGATTATAGAAGAAGCTCATTGTGTCCATTGTCGTGTGTTATTGTCCAATTAAACAAACCTGTTATGCAATTCTGTGCACAAAACCTCAGCTTGTTGACAACTGTGAACAAATGTGGTGCAACTATTGGAATTAACTGTTTGGAGGGATCAATGTCTTATCTTTTTATTTAATAATTAAGCTTAATTACACCTAATGTGCGGACCAAGCAAACATCGAATTGTAAATCAGAGTAACTAGGAACTATATTAGCTGCCTGAAACAACATTTACACGTGCTTTTTGCTTAATAATCAATGACTTTTATATAACATTCACCTAAATTAGCTTTACAAAGGCATTAATAAATAAAATCATCATGTTGTTAAAACTTGTGAGAACAAAAGACAAACTAAAATACCGTAGAAAGATCCAGCCCAAAAAGTACCATGGAGTACCATCCTCTGTTACCACGGTAACACCTTTCAACCTCCATCAACTAACCAGCACCATAGTTTGGGTTTCTGTTGAATATGTGTCCCGTTGACGGGGTTGAACATGTTTCTTCTTTAATAAAAGGTGTCTTCTCCCCTTCCAGGTGCTTCTGGTGCACTGAAGACAATCCTGCAAAGTGCATCGGCGGGTTTTGCTTTCGGAGAAGTCGCATTACTCGCCCTCGAGCCCTCGCTGACCACAGATGGCGTCCTCCTGACCGCTGCGACTCTGGCCGCCGGACGAGTCGGCTCCACGGGCGCCGGGGTCGTGGCGGCGTGCCTCGCCTTCTCCTCCGTGCTCGTTTCCCTCGGCAGCGGCTTCCTCCTCGCCGCCGTGGTGATGAAGCTGTTGACCAAAGGCGGAGCCACGGCGCTGGCGGAGGCCACGGCGGGGGTCTCCGTGGTGGCGGGGGCCGTCGCTACCGGACTATTAGCCGGGATCCTTCCGCCGTGGATCTACATCGGAGCTCAAGCCATCCAGGTCCTTTTGGTGATCTCAAACTCCAACATTAACGACATGACCACGGCTCTGGCCATCATCTTCATCACGCTCTACCTCTGTGTCGTTTACGGGCGAATGGGCGTGTTCTTTGGACTCTTCCTCACGGGGTTGACCATATCTGTGCTCTGCGCCCTCCGAAAGGCTCTGGCAGGCAGGATGACGCCGAGACCAAAATCCAAAACCCAGTGTAAACTTTTGGAGCGGATCTTCTTCTACTCCGTCGTTGTGGGGAGCCTGGGCTTTTTAGTGGGCTTGGGTGCCGGTGAACCGGGAGAGGCGTCCGAAGCCGAGATGGTCCTGATGCTGCAGTCGGTCCTCTGGGTGGCGTTCGTGGCCGCGGGGCTGCTGGGCGCCGGCCTGGGGACGGTGGTCACGGTGGGGCTGGCGCCGGCGGCGGCTGGAAAGGTCACCGTTGGAGCTGCTGTGGTATCGTCAGTCTCCCTGAGAGCCGTCGTGCGTTTGAGCGCTTCGTTGGGGACCCGAAGCGGCGTGGGGGGAATGCTGGGAGCAGCCGCAGCCGCCGGCCTTTCCCTCGGCGCCGCCAGCGTGGCGGCGAAGAAGGCGTTCGGGGCTAGAAATTGGACCGTGGCGGCTATTGGCTCGGTCGCTCTCGGTGCGATAGTGGCGATGCGTGGCGGCGCGCTGGCGGCGACTCCCCCGACGACACCCGAACTGGTTTCCGTCAGCCTGGTCGCAGCGGGCTCGTTTCTTCTGGGGGCGCCCAGGAGCCCTTTCCACACGCAGGTCAATCTGCAGGTGGGCCTCGTCGCGGGGCCCGAGCTGATCCGAGGAGTCGGCATGGAGACGCTCACGGCGGCGGCGGCGCCTTTCGGAGCCGGGGCGCTCGGGGCGGCGGCGTTGGCTACCGCGGCTCTGGGGAGGTTGGGCACTGGGGGAATTGTGGTGGCTATATTGTTGGCTACGGGAAGTGTTCTCAGCGGCATGATAGGAAACTCTCAAACACCAACAACAAACGCACGCAGAGACTGAGGTCAAACGTCTGGACCCGAGGCCACAATGTTTACGTGTGTGTGTGTGTGTTTACTTGTTGATCAAACCTGGGATGGAAAGCTTATGGAAGCTTGATGAATAAAATAATTGATTAATGAAATCAGAGCATGTGTATTTATTTGTCAGTGTTTAAGTGTCGGTTGTTTGTGATGATCCCTTTTCTTCACACCAGCGTTGCTACATTTCCCAAGACGTGATCGTGAGGGCGGCGTCACTTTGGATTCCTCTTAGCAACAGTAACAGAGGACCTGCTGTTTAGAACTCGGAAGGGAGAGAAGCTGGAGGAGCATCTGGTCTGCAGATCTCACCATGGATTCACGCGCGTAAGATGCTCCTCCACCTGCTCAAACTGAGACACGAGACGTTGGATATCCTCAGGCTTTTGTTGGTCTACCATGAGCCCACACAGACCTGCAGCAGCAACAAAGCAGATGTTTTTCCACCCAAACAACCGGGACGCGGCAGCTGGAACGACCTTATGTAACGCGGTCATCAGCATCGTTTCAACCGGTGGATGAACGCGATGGTTAAACGAGTCACTCTCTGCAACGGGGACGTCGTTCTTTTGGCAAAATCAACAAAAGTAAGTCAACAATTCAACACGTCTCCAAAAAGTTGCCCTGAGATGGGACGCGCCGCAACTTTTCCACGGATTTTGCCGTTCCGCGGCCTCGGGGATTAATCGGTTCGGTGTCGGATCGCCCCTCCAAGCTGAACCATGTCCGTGGACCGGGTCGGAGCCTCCGCGCCGGAGCAGTCCGCGGAGTACTCGGCGGAGTATTCCGCGCAGATGCCCGGCGGTGCGGCTCACGGGGCGGGTCGGTCGCGGGACGTCACCGTGGTTCGGTCCGGCTGCTGCGGCTGCCTGCCGCGCGCGGTGCGCCTCACGTTCGCGCCGGCGTCGCTGGAGAGAATCTACCAGAACTACTTCCGCCGACAGAGGCAGGAGAACCTGCTTGTGCTGGCGGTGTTCGCGGCGCTTTTCAACGCCTTCGTCCTCCTCATGTGCGCCGTGGCGTACACGCGGGACAGACTGGCCCTGGTGGTGGTCGCGGCGGCGGGGCTGGCCGCGGACGCGGCGCTTTACGCGCTGTGCCGGCTGGAGCTGCTGCGCGCGTCGCCGGTGTTGCGCGGCGCGGTGCCGTACGTCCTGTGGCTGATGATCGCCGTGCACGTGCTGTGTTACGCGGGTCTCAACCACGCGCGTTTCCCTCACGCCAGCGACGCGGCGGGCTGGCAGGCGTTCTTCAGCTTCTGCAGCTTTCTGACGCTTCCGCTGAACCTGGCGCCGCTGCTGCTGCTCACGGCCATCGCCTGCGGGACGCACACCCTGGTTCTCGGCGTCGCCGTGGCCAAGAGGTTCGAGGACAACCTGCAGGGGCCCGTGCTGGCGAGGCAGGTAAATATACGACCCCCCGGTGGGGGGAGTTGCACCTGGAAGAAACACTTTTTGACAGAGAAAACAAGTTTCCTTATTATTGTGGCGCTAAAACATTTACTTTTGTGCAACATATAAAATGCATTTTATAACAAAGCAGCATGTGTTAAATACGCCCACAAAGAAAGAACATTTTGATTAAAGCAGTTCCCTGAAAAGGTTCTTTTCATGCACGTCTCCGTGCAGAGTCAGAGACAGTAGCTCACAGAGGGACAGTATGAAGATGTACGTGTGTAAACACTTCCTCTGACCTTCTTCTCAGCTCTTAGCCAACTGGATGCTGAACCTGTGCGCCGCCGTGGTGGGTGTGATGTCGTACTACATGGCGGACAGGAAGTACAGGACGGCCTTTCTGGAGGCCCGTCAGTCCCTGGGGGTGAAGCTCACGCTGGAGGAGCAGAGCACCCAGCAGGTAAGTGGCTCACACAGGTACACTTTCCGTATGTGGGTCAGCAGGACACACCTGTGGGGTAGGACACGCTCGTCGCGCTGTGTGTTGCTCTGCTCGGGGCTGAAAGGGTGATTAGAGAGACTTGTTCTCACCAGCAGAGCCACCGGGACACGATACCGTCGCCTGAGCTCTGGGACTAAAAGACCTACAGTACAATTGGGTGAAGATGTGATTTGATATTTATATGTCAAATATAAGTTCCCCTTCCCATTGACATCTATCTCTTTTGGAGTTGCTTTTTTCTACTTCATTCCTTTTCCAGGCACCATTCTGTATAATGAGAATGTTAATGGTGCATGTTTGTGTACTAACGAGGTGACGGCACACAGAATGAAACGTTGCCTTTACCTCGGGGGTCTTGGTAGAAGACACGCAGCCAACCATTTGACAGGATCTTTTTTAGAATCCCTTTACTCCTTCAGTCATGCTATGCGCACAAACACACACAAAATACACACAAATTGATCTCTTCTGTCCACACGGAACGTGATAAACCTGAGCGTGCTCCGACTGTGGCTCCGTGTAGGAGGAACTCTTACTGTCCATCCTGCCCAAGCACATCGCCGATGAGATGTTGCGGGGCATGAAGAGCCAGGCCGATCAGAAGGAGGTCCAGCATCAGCAGTTCAACACCATGTACATGTACCGCCACGAAAACGTCAGGTGGGGACCTCTAAACCGACTTCCTTCATCGCGTGCGGTTGTCGTAGCGCGTTGACCGTTGCGTTGCAACCTCTTCTCCTCTGTTCCAGTATCTTGTTTGCCGACATCGTGGGCTTCACCCAGCTGTCCTCAACCTGCAGCGCCCACGAGCTGGTGAAGCTGCTCAATGAACTGTTCGCCCGCTTCGATAAACTGGCAGAAGTGAGTTTGTCTCCCTGGGTCACCGTACTCGTTGTACCGTCCATGTCACCGTGAAAGGCCCTCTGAGATCTGCCCCAGCAAACAGAATGACGTCTCCTCTGGGGGATAAATGTCCCATAGGATCCCGTTCAGTGGAGCAAATGAGCGTGAAGGTGCTTTAAGATGCTCTAACGGTGAAGACAATGTGATGAAGTGCCTTCTGAGTCCATCACTGCTCCACGTGCTTTGACAATAAGTTTGTTGCGTATATTGTTGTTAGGAATGCTGGTAGATTTACATTTTTTATTCTGTTTTTGAGATTAATTCCGCGACACTCGTTTTGAACGCGTTCATCTTGTGCGGCAGGAACATCACCAGCTGAGGATCAAGATCCTCGGCGACTGTTACTATTGTATCTGTGGGCTTCCTGACTTCAGGAATGACCACGCGGCCTGCTCCATCATGATGGGCCTGGCCATGGTCGACGCCATCTCGTGAGTGCCGCTTCTATTCGTCACAACTAAAAAGATGTTTTTTTAAACTCTGCCCGAGAGTCAGGAGAACGGCCCGGATTATTTCTGTGGGCAAGAATTGAGATGTTTGAATGCTTATCAAGGCGACGAGACGTGAGCGAACGGAGACCCGTCCGAGACCCTCCGCTTTCCCTTCCGCCTCCAGGTACGTGCGAGAGAAAACCCAGACCGACGTGGACATGCGCGTGGGCGTCCACTCGGGCACCGTGCTGGGCGGCGTGCTCGGCCAGAAGAGGTGGCAGTTTGACGTTTGGTCCACAGACGTCACCGTAGCCAATAAGATGGAGTCTGGGGGCATTCCTGGGTGAGGGCGCCTGTTTCTCAAAACCTGGGTGAGCAGGTTCAATTCTCCGGTGCACTTGATTTCACAGGGTTCATGTCCCACGCAGGAGGGTGCACATTTCACAGAGCACCAAGGACAGTCTGCACGGGGAATTTGAGCTGGAGCTGGGGGATGGAGGAGAGCGCTGCGAGTACCTGCTGGAGAAAGGCATCGACACTTACTTAGTTCTGGTGCCTAAACAGGTGGCGAACGGGCTCAGCCGACATGTGAGTTGCTTCTCTCTTTGATTGAAATGATGGTTTTTAACCCACAAACCTTCAGTGTAGGATATTTCCTGTTTTTCTAGAGAAATGTGATTTCCTCAGTTCCGCCCGAAAAGACTCGGCGTGATGTTTCGGTTTGGTCCGTTGGTCCGTTCCAAAGGTCAATGTTAAGATAAACATGTACCTGGACTCAAGGATGAGCTGGTGGTTAAAGTCACAGCGGCCTCGTGTCCGTAGGAACGCATAGGTCACTTGGACCTCATTTATATGTTAACAATGCCAATTGTCATTGTGACGGACAAACAAGGACGTAAACTGCAACTTGACTGGTTTGTGGAGACATTCACCTGGAAAACCTGGTTATTTTAATCGCATTAACAGATGTTTCTCCTGCTTCTCTGCCCCCAGAAATCAGGCACATTGTCAAACAGAAATTCAAACCAGTTAATCAGCACTACAGCGACCAAAGGGAACGCAGCCTCATGCCAATCCACCCCCACTGAGTCTAAACAGGAGGTGAAGCCTAATAAATGTCTTAAGTATGTTGACAACAATACATTATCCTTATTAATTCTCCATCTCCATTCTCTCTTTTTGATGATGACAACATCAGAGGAATAAGGTGGTCGAGGAGCAAGTGATCAACAGACGTTTGCAGCAGGAGCTGCTGGACAGAGAAACTCAGCAAATGTAAAAAGAATCGGACAAATACAAAAGAAAGACGAGAAAAGCAGAGAGTTACGATGTCTTTGTGTTCCTCGCAGAATGAAGGATCACCAAATCAACCCTCTGTCGTTGCGTTTTCTGGACGCACAGTTGGAGGAGCAGTACTCCGCGGAGAAGGAGAAGCGGAGCGGGGCGGCCTTCTGCTGCTGCGCCATCGTGCTCTTCTTCGTCACAGCGATGGAGGTGTTCATAGACCCCCTGTGAGCTCACGTCTCATGAACTACACGCAGATCGACATTTGATCCTCACGCAACCCGAGCAATGGTCGATTGAGGTTGTGCGTTGTCGCTGCAGGCTGGCTGTGAACTACGTGACTCTGGCGGTAGGAGAGGGGTTGTTGCTCGTCCTCACCGTGTGCTCCCTGGCCGCCATCTTTCCCAGGGTGAGGACAGATAATCAGCCTCCACGGTTGTGGCGAATTTACGCAGGTGTAAATTATAAAAACGCATAAAGCATATGTGAACGTCACATTGAGTACATGTTTGTTTGTCACAGATGTTCTCTAAGCGGTTGGTGTCTTTCTCGGTGTGGATCGATCGCACGCGGTGGGCCAGAAACACATGGGCCATGGCGGCCATATTTGTTCTCACCATGGCTGTGATCGCTGACATGGTACGATCGTCACGCCGTTCTATTTGCGTGTTTCCACTTTGTCCTCGTCAACCCATCGGCGCCTTGTATGTGTCTGACTACGTGTCCCAGTGGGACCCATTAGGCGTCCATCTCGCTGCCTGCCGGCTCATTTGTCTCGTCCCCGGCGGGAGCAGCCGGGTGCACGCGCCACCGCCTCCCGAGGTCTGACGAGAACAGAGGACGCTGAAGTGAACGTTCATTTCTCTGTCTTAGCTGCTAAAAGACAAGAGGTCCAACTGTCCGTATCGTTCACGTTGTCGCTGCTGTAGCGGCGCTATTACGAATACATGGTTTGATTCAATGCACAAAGGAAACAAAATGTCACGGGATTAAACCAGTTTGTAATTTGAATCTCGATGTTTCAACGTGTTGCGTCCTAGCTCTTAATAACGGGCCTCACAACCGGTGTGTTGAATCCCTGACATTGCAGCTGAGCTGTGCTCCACCGTCCCTTCGAGTCTTCAACAGCACCTCCGGCCCCGTGCTGGAGTCCCTGGGGGACCGAGGCTGCGCAGACAATCCAAAGCACTACAGCTTCATGGCTGTGATGTCACTCATCGCCACCGCCATGTTGGTGCAGGTCGGCCACCTGATCAAACTGGGCCTCATGGTGCTGGTCGTCACAGCAACTGGTGCCGTGAATATCTACAGCTGGCGGGACATATATGACCTGTACGACTATATACAGTTTGCCTCATACAGGTGAGAGACAGGGAAAGCAAATCAATGAACACGGTTTCAATGTCATTTTTATTGTAAATACTTCACTAAATAAGCCAATAGAGAACAATGATGTGATATTCGTTGTTGTTTGCAGAACATCCACAGTGCCGTCCAAGTACCTGATGACCGTGATGATCATTGTCATGATGATTGACTTCTACCTCTTTGCGCGCCATGTGAGTCATTGTCTCCTGTTCCCCCATCAGATGTTTCCTCCATTGCTCACTCCATCGAAATATTACACAGCCTTCTCCGCGGTGTGTGTGTGTGTGTGTGTGTGTGTGTGTGTGTGTGTGTGTAGCTGGAGCTCCAGTCCAGGAAGCTGTTCCTGTGGAAGATGGGTGTGCACGACCAGAAGGAGAGGGTGTTTGAGATGAGACGCTGGAACGAAGCTCTGGTCACCAACATGCTGCCGGAGCACGTGGCCAAACACTTCCTGGGCTCCAAAAAGAGAGACGAGGTGATGAGCCATTGCAGCTTACGCCTTCTTCAGTAGACACGGGTCTGATGCCGTACTATTTATCAGAACATTAAATGCATCACGGCATGTCTCGCTGTACCTCATCACGACGTAATGCGCTGCCTTTCAGTGCCATCTGGAGGTGTATTTCAAAATGACACATCCAAGCTTTCCTCTGCGCTAATTAATTATCAGCCAACTAACATCCATCGTGCCTTTTGTGATTTTCAGGACCTGTACAGCCAGTCTTACAATGAAATAGGTGTGATGTTTGCGTCCATCCCCAACTTCTCTGACTTCTACACTGAAGAGAGCATCAACAACGGAGGCCTCGAGTGTCTCAGGATTCTCAATGAGATCATCTCTGACTTTGACAGCGTGAGTACCAGCTGCTTCAACCGGCGCATTAAGACATTAAATACCTGTCATCCAACCGGTGCCTCATTTCTTCCTCAAGTTACTGGACAGGGATGAGTTCCGCTACATCACTAAGATCAAGACAATAGGCAGCACCTACATGGCTGCATCGGGACTCACGCCAGAGAGCAACACAAACGAATACAGCAACCGCAAGGTAACGTACTCAGGTAGAACGACGTGTTGCACTCTACCTGCACTGTAACGTGGCGAGGATGATAGCATGTGGAAGTCCACAGCCGGAGGACCAGTCACTGATCGAGCGCTGGCAACACCTCGCCGACCTGGCGGACTTTGCCTTGGCCATGAAGGTCACCTTGAACAACCTGAACAAACAGTCCTTCAACAACTTCATGCTTCGGATCGGTTAGTGTGTGTGTGTGTGTGCGTGACTTTGAGCACATCTGCAAGGTTGTGTGTTTGTGTTTCCACGTTTTCCATCCCCTTCTAGGTCTGAACAAGGGCGGAGTTTTGGCTGGAGTCATTGGAGCTCGTAAACCTCACTACGATATCTGGGGCAACACGGTCAACGTAGCCAGCAGGATGGAGTCCACCGGAGTGATGGGGAACATCCAGGTAGCGCACACACAAACACAAGATATCCCGATATTACTCTTCTCTTCATAGGTTCGTGCTCATTTTCTATTTCATTTGTTTAAATGTTATGTTCTGCTCCACCCTCAGGTGGTGGAGGACTGCTACGACATCCTGAAGGAGTATGGTTTCCGCTTCATCCGGAGGGGGCCCATATTTGTCAAAGGGAAAGGGGACCTGCTAACCTTCTTCATGAAGGGAAAAGACAAACCCAGGAGCAACCGAGCTCCGGTGGCCACTGTCCTGCCACACCAAGTCGGTGACCACTGAATATTCCCACCGGGCGAAAAGACGTTAGTTTACATGATAAGCAGGGGGACAATGTCCACGTGGTCCATTTCCTCTCATACACACCGGTTACTTACGTATGTCTTTATGTAGAACATAATACAATTAAAAGCACTACAACCGGGGAATACGGTTTCACCCATAAAGAAGCGTAATACGGTCAACTGATTTTGTATAGTTGTACATAATTCAGAAATGGAATGAGAATAACCAGCTTGGGACTGATATATAAAGCACTCTCCTTTGTTTAATCTATTTTGTTATATTTAGTAATTGTCTAAATATTGTGCTTAATCACATTGTAATTATACTGTGGTAATAAAAAATGTTTGCGTTTTGTTTCTGAGATTACTTTGCTGATCATTCTGTTTTTAGAATTGTTCTACACTATAATAAGGCAAAATTGAAGATAACATTATTCCATATAGGATCAATTATATATTGCTAATCAAACATGTTACATGCTAAATGTTAGCATGTTGTTACAGTAAAACTACTACTACATTCCCATACTAAAGTTATGCACTGTTACAAGACAAGGGCCGGTCAACAGTAATCTAATCATAAATACATGTAATGTCCCTGGCCAGTTGTTTCTTGATTATTCAGTCCTTTGATTTATTCCTTAATTAATATACCGTTACAGGCACTGGTAGGGCCATACAGGCAGCATGGCCCTGCTACGAAAAGTCAAAACAACTGAGAACCAACTGATACACTAGATTGGTTTATGGAGACTGAAAGGAGCAGAGGCATCAATAATTCAAGTTTAAATGTTTGCAGATGAAAAGTTTATTTTCATATGAATAATAATGCAATCATCACAATAATGATTAAGATGACAATGGTTGGGGGTTTAATGGTTTCTCAGAACTAACTGGAACATACATTTAGATAAAGGTGGTGTGTGTTGACGTGTTAAGGATTTTGAGAGATGTCTTCAACATGATATAAAATACAAGAAAATACAGTACATTTATTGTTCCCACGGGTAAATTCTGCAGTGAAATATTCAAGCTGTGGCTACTTTTTTTGTATTTCTGCTTTTTAACATTTTGAACTGAAGCCCTAAAAGCGTAATACACCGTGATTCCGATTTAAAAAAATAGAACACATGACAAAAATCAAACCCGGTCGATTTCCATTCTACTTTGCCTATTCTAGGAGATAGTTGACTGAGTTATGAGTGGTTTAGAAAATGTAAAAGCTACACGCCTGTGGAAATTGCATGTGCAGTTAAAGTTATTGTGGATATATTAAAGCCAAGTCTCTGGAGGCATTCAAATGAATCGGGATGTGTTTTTTATTTTATTGTTAGCGGTTCATTATTGTGGTAACTAGATTATCATGCGCCACCCATGGATTATTCTACCCGGAAGCTTGGTAGTGTAGGAATTTCCGGTTACGTCAGAGCGTCAGGACTCCATTAGAGCTGCAGCTGATTCGAGAGAAACAACAACAAAAACGGGCCAACTGTCAGCGCCTCTATAGTGACAGTCCGCTCAGAGTCAGACACCGAGGCCTCAAACCTGGAAGCTTAACCCAAATTTCCCACCCGGAGCTCCGCCGGCTACTAACCACGGCCGCTCTCGGTGAGGAAACTCTGGCCTCCGCTTCCTCCTCCTCCGACTCGGACACCGGCGGAGCGTCGCCGCCCCCGCGGAAGAAGCACCGAGCCTCGGCGGCGGAGGGAGCAGGAGAGCCCGGGGCTTCAGCCGTTATTACAGGCCTCTCCGGAATCGTCCTCGGACTCGCTACTCACGCGTCGCACTCTCAGGCCACCGCTACGATCCACTTTAACCGAAGTGTCGTCAACAACCTCAGCAGCAGCATGCAGGCAAACGGGGCGGCGCAGGGACAAGATTCTTCAGAGCTCTCCTGCCTCAACAGCGCACAAAACGGGGAGTCATCCTCGGCCGGAGGAACGCACTCCAACGGGCTTCTGTCCAGCGCGGACAACGGGAATAGCGTCGGCGCCAGTAACGGGTCTTCGGCCGGGCCCGCTTCGGGCTCCGCGGCTTCGGGCTCGGAGGTCGGCTCCCTGAAGAAGAAAAAACGACTGTCGCAGGCGGAGGAAGATGTCATACGATTAATAGGGCAACACCTCCACGGACTGGGGCTCAAGTAAGTTTATTCGAAGTCGGGGAAGAGCCCGATTTACGGGAACCGCGTAACGGCTCGACGGCGTGAAGGTGCCGGGCAGCAGACGGCTGTTGGTGCGCTTAGCAGACGCGCGCGCGCGGGGGGGGATGGGGCAGGTCGCCCGCGAGCTCGGCAGTTGGTAGAAAGAAGGGGTCCATCTTGCACAATAACAGTTAGCTTGACGGCTAACTGCGCTAGCCTGCGCGGAGGTGTCACGTCTCCGCACGGAGCCCTCGCGCAAACACAAACGGGCGAATTCAACCTTTTTATTCGGGGCGCTGGTTTGAAACGAACCCGTCGCGGGTTCTGGGTGTGTTTTCCAGTTGGGACGTGATGTGTTTGCGTTATTGACGTAGATTTTAAACTGAATAAACAGCCATTACATAATGAAACGGGGTTTTTTTTGTTGGTTTGTTTTTTCGTTTGGTGTGTAAAGCGTGAAACGAATGACACGAAGGGATAAACATGATTTAGCTCGTTGCTAAATGCACATGCACGATTATGGAGTTTGCGCCGTAACGTTACATGTTACGACCCTATTAGCAGAATGTGCGGAGGACACGTTGACATGGAGATCTGTTGTTGTTGTTAAAAATAATGTCCTTGCTTTTTAGGGGACCGTGTGGACGTCACGTTGACAGTGTCCCAGCCAGCGTGCTGATTTTAGCATTCTGACTGCGCCGTTTGCGCGTCCCGAGCTGTCGTTTCCCCAACTTGTGTGTTCGTCCATCGCATCACCATTTTAGGCGTCTGTCTCGCGCTCCTCGACACGTTACTTGTTCGGTTTGATGATGTCATCGGTCCCGAGCGGCGACTTACTTTTATTCACACATTTGGAGCAGAATCGGTGCTTTTATTGCGGCTGTAGAATGCGCTTTCTAGCAGCTGTTTCAGGAGGCAGCGCTGTGTTTGAATCTAATTTTAGCACGGGGGGGGAAGCGGGGGGGTGTACCCAACGTTAGCAATCGACCAGACGTGAAGTCCACGGCATCCATCTGAGAAGGCGCAGCGTCCATTACGGGGCTTTACAGAAGACGCTTAACGCAGCGATGTTGACACGCGGGGGGGCGGGGGGGGGGGGGGCACAGGGCACATGACCGGCCGCCATGAAACAGCGGGGGGGGTGCAAGAGAAATCAGTGTTGCAGTCCGCTGGATGAGAGGCCCAACACAGCTGCTGCGCCACTCCATTGATACCTGAGTGACGTCATCATGCTGAAAGCGTCAGCCCCCCCAGAATCACGGCTGGTTATGGTGGAAGCTCAGTTTATGTTACAGAACCTCCTCGTGGGCACAAAAACTGCTCCCCCGGACATCGTAGGCCATGAACCTGCCCTCATGTCATTGTGACTGAATTGTGTTGTTGTTGTTGTTGTTGTTGTTGTCCCGGCCCTGATGTGATTGTTAAACATCTTCCCTTTACCTATTTGCTGTGCTCATAAAATATGCCTGGAAATAGCGCCTCATGTGATTATGATGAACTGATTGTCCTCACCGTGCTAATGAGCTCACCGTTTCTTTGTCCTAAAAGTCCACCTGTGTTGCATCTGGATTGCAGCCTAATGTCCTCTGTCCCCCCGTCTCTCTGTGTCTCTGCAGTCAGACAGTTGACCTGCTGATGCAGGAATCAGGCTGCCGACTGGAACACTCCTCCGCTACCAAATTCCGCAACCATGTCATGGAGGGAGAGTGGGACAAGGTTTGTCTTTTGGTTGCCGTGGTTACGTAAAAGTACACTCCGTGATAGACAGGTAACCGGTGACCAAGACCGTTGTTATTCAGAAAACCAGCATACAAACATCCTGGTGTTGGAGGAAGCCTGGCAGAGTTCTTGTAATGGTCTGCATTAGGCCAACGTTGCACAACCTCATTGTATTAGTTATTTTATGTTGTACACAATTCTGATGAGTACTAGTGAAATAGTTTTTATGATTAACAGATTCTTATTATTGCCAACTGAAATCTGACTTTTGGTCGTTGTCTGTAATGTTCAGGGGCTCAAATGGTCTTTGATGATTAAGGAACAACTAGTCATTGTCGTTATGATAAATGAAGCAGTAAAATAAAGAGGTAGTTGTTTGATTATGTTCGCTTCATTATGTTAAAGCTCCTGAGCACCTTTAGCGTAGCAGAGCGTTGCTGAAGGACGTTGTGAGGCCTCTATTAGGGCCGATAACGTGCACCATCAATAATGTGTCTAACACTAGGCTCATATTAGCATATTTCCAGACATTTCAGTGTAATTGGCTGTTAAATCAACACCCTCCGCTGTATTCCCCCGTTCTGCAGCAGAATTACTCGTTCCAACATTTAAGAGCTGGGGTTACGTAAAAAGTGAAAATGTCATTATGAATATTGTGAAAGAAGAAGGTGAGCGTAAGATCTGTTTTAATGCCTTTGTGATTCTTTTTTTCTTTCTGGAAACTGCTGAGCTGACCATTTCTCTGTGTCTCCCCTCCATCACCCTCCCTTTGTTTTGATCCAGGCTGAGAATGATCTCAATGAGCTGAGAGCACTGATGCATTCTCCCAATGCCATTGTGGTAAGCTCCCCTTGAACTCCACTCAATGACGCCGCTCGGTTACAAGGCAAAACTGGAGCTTCTACAATGTTTACAGTTCTAATGCAGGGCGGCAGGTTCTCGCTGTGGAAAATAATTGCTGTGGATGACACAGCAGGATGGAGACCACACTACATAAATACACAAGTCTGTTGTTTAAAGCACGGATGCTTTTATTGTTCCTTTAGTTTGTCCTTGGTTTAATCAAAACTAATTCAACTCAAAATTAAAATGTTCATTACATTACATTACATTTAGCTGAGGCTTTTATCCAAAGCAACTTGCATTACATTTTTAACCCGTGGCTTTTTCACTTTTTGCCCGGGGAGCAATTAGGGGTCAGGTGTCTTGTTCAGGGACACTTCGACATGGGGCAGCCGGGGCTCGAACCACCAACCTTGCGGATATTGATCAATTCGATTGGTATTATATGTTCTCTGCAACTAGAGGCTTTATGATTGGCTGATCTTGTGGGGTTGCAGATGCATAAATAGTAACTGCAGTGCAGAAAATGTCTAAACATGTCTTGAAATGGTGACGGCGTACATTAATTGCTGATTTATTTTAGTATGTGTTTATTACATAATATATCCCTTTCAGAATTGTATTTTATAGAAATAATTATGTAATACATAAAAGGGTTGTATCCCCTATCAGCCAATATGCTGCGATTGTGAAAAATGATAGAAGACATATATGTGTTGTAACTGTATGTAGAGGATTCACACTGAAAATCAGTTGTTGTTTTGATCAAATATTCTAAAAACATGTATTCTATACTAATTGCTAAAATGTTGGACGGTAATGGAAATGGGGCTAATTAGTCCCAGCTAGCATGCTAATTAGCAGACAAAATGAGCTTCAATATGGTCCCATGTGTCTCGTGTCTGACCGCCATCACCAGCTGGGATTGAGAAAAGGGCCAAAGCACTTGATTCATAACGGTGGGGCCTATAGGGGCCATTCTGGGTGTGGAGTGGTAGCAGGTTTGTGTCGTCATTGTCACTTATGGCACAGTCCTGGTGGAGAGTTGCGTGTCAGTGTGTTGTTTGTAGACCGTTTGTGGGTGTTTTCTTATATATACTCATGTGTAGTAGATTGAGCCGTTGTCAGGGGCCACAGCTCCTTCTGCGCACCTGAGATAAGCCAGAGACTCTTACATTCACGCGTTACATTTCTCCTTTTTTTATCACAACTCATTAACGCTGGCCAACGCTTATCCGTGTTCCTCGGTAGGAAGAAAGTAGGCTTTACCATCTTAAACCACCATAAAGGAGTTCTCATCATCAAAACATCATGCCACCATTTTGTAATTTTATGCCTAGTGACACTTTGGGGTATTTTCCTTTTTTTTAAAATATGATTCCAGATGTTTTTGTTGCAATGCACAGCTGTAACGCTTCAAAACATGGAGCTTTGTCGTGTCCTGCTGCAGTCAAGCTGACCGGTGGTAGAAATGACTTCTCTGACGCAGCCGTGTAAGCTTTTTAATCTCACTCCTTTTTAAATAATAAATCCATAACTCTCTGTATTTCTCTCCCACTTGTTCTTAGCGGATGAAGTTCTTGTTGCTGCAACAGAAGTACCTTGAATATCTGGAGGATGGAAAAGTCCTGGAGGCTCTGCAGGTGCTCCGAGGAGAGCTGACGCCGCTCAAGTACAACACAGATCGCATCCACGTACTCAGCGGGTACGTTTACAAGCTCCACGTCCACGTGGTACTGGTGTATATTTATCTTCTGTAGAGAGGGAAAACATGACTATTGACAGCGATCATGTGGCCTGTTAGATTGCTTCACTGTTGAACCCTGATTCTGTTTATTCTCGTTCCTGTACTGCCTCCCTTTGATCGCTTTCTCGGAATGTTCAGATCAATGGATTGAATCGATGTCGGGCCTGTTTCTATGAACGGACCAGCGCCCAATTTCCTTCATTCCTGCTCTTTGTGCTGGTGTCCTCCTACAGGTACCTGATGTGTAGCCACGCTGAGGACCTGAAGGCCAAGGCAGAGTGGGAGGGCAAAGGCACCGCGTCACGCTGCCGACTGCTGGACAAATTACAGAGTGAGGAGCCGCGTCGACGCGCTAAACCCCCCCCCCCTGTAGCCGACGCGCTAAACCCCCCCCCCCTGTAGCCGACGCGCTAAACCCCCCCATGTAGCCGACGCGCTAAACCCCCCCCCCTGTAGCCGACGCGCTAAACCCCCCCTGTAGCCGACGCGCTAAACCCCCCCCCCCTGTAGCCGACGCGCTAAACCCCCCCTGTAGCCGACGCGCTAAACCCCCCCCCCCTGTAGCCGACGCGCACGTTGCATATCGACATCACTATTCAAATGCCAGAAAAATAAAGAAAAGAACCTGTGTGACGCTGCTATCGCTCTGTAGCGTACCTGCCGCCTTCTGTGATGCTGCCCCCTCGGCGGATGCAGACCCTCCTGCGGCAGGCGGTGGAGCTGCAGAGGGACCGCTGCCTCTATCACAACACCAAGCTGGACAGTAATCTGGACTCCGTGTCTCTCCTCCTCGACCACGTCTGCAGCAGGTTGGTTCCGCACAGCTAGCAAGCTACTCGGGCCCCTCGAGACCTACATCTTGGATTATCAAACGGCATCTGTTCACACGTCGAGGCACTGGACGCTTTGCTTTGTGTGCCATCGCTTTTACGACCTTTTGTATTCCAATCCAAGCTAAGAAGATCCATTATTTCTAATTTGCATAATTTTAACCTTTTGCCCCCCGTATCACAGGAAGCAGTTCCCCTGTTACACTCAACAGATTCTGACAGAGCACTGCAACGAGGTGTGGTTCTGCAAGTTCTCAAATGACGGCACCAAGCTCGCCACCGGCTCCAAAGACACTACGGTCATAATTTGGCAAGTGGACCCGGTGAGTGTGAGAACGGCCTTAAATAAACATGCGACATCTTCATGACTGTAGTCCACGGCTCCGATGGCCTTCTGCGATGCGATCAGGGCTTTTACGTTGACAGGCAGGTATTTCTTGGAATTTGAGAAATATGCATCGTACAGTAATTTACTTTATTAGAATTTCTCATGGTTAATCTTGTTTATATATAATATGCCTGTTAACGCGTGTAATTCTGAAGCATTCTAATTTAAAGTCTTGGATAATGAGAAATTACCTTAGAAATACGTACACGTTTCACCTTTTATCTTCGACCACTTTTTCTCTCTGACGTCTCCAGATTCATCACTGATAATAAATATTTATTGCACCATTAACATGTAAATGTGGTTGGTCATCTCTTTCTATAAGGAACACTGGGGTATGTTTTCTTTTTTTAAGTAGGGTAAATGTGCCTTTTATCTACAAAATAAGAGCCCGGGTCAAATGACGTTAGTCCATTAACAGACTTGTGGAGTATTTGTTAAGAAATCCTTTAACCTTAGACATCCTTTGACATGAAATGAGGACAAAGGAACCTCAGGCCTGCGGTCTCTTTGACTTTTTTTCCCTTGATGTTCTGAAACTTCAATGGGCTCTGACTTTGGTTTGAAATGGTGTATCGCAGGCTGTGAGAATTCATTTCATCATAATGCTCTTTATGCAGGAGAGCCACCAGTTGAAGCTGCTGCGGACCCTGGAGGGCCACGCGTACGGCGTCTCTTATTTAGCCTGGAGCCCGGATGACACCTACCTGATCGCCTGCGGACCTGACGACTGCTCCGAGCTGTGGCTCTGGAATGTTCAGGTACCATTAACACGCGTCTCATACATGTTCAGGTACCATTAACACGCGTCTCATACATGTTCAAGTACCATTAACACGCGTCTCATACATGTTCAGGTACCATTAACACGCGTCTCATACATGTTCAGGTACCATTAACACGCGTCTCATACATGTTCAGGTACCATTAACACGCGTCTCATACATGTTCAGGTACCATTAACACGCGTCTCATACATGTTCAGGTACCATTAACACGCGTCTCATACATGTTCAGGTACCATTTACGCGCCTCTCACGCGCGTTCAGGTACCATTTACACTCCCTGCCTGTTTATTTCCCCCCCCCCCCCTCTAACTTAATGTGTCTTCTTGATGTGTTTTTCAACCGTCTCTGCCGCTTCTCTTGAGCAGACGGGGGAGCTGCGGACCAAAATGTCCCAGTCCCATGAAGACAGTCTGACCAGTGTGGCCTGGAACCCTGATGGCAAACGCTTCGTCACCGGAGGACAGAGGGGGCAGTTTTATCAGTGTGTAAGTGGATGCGTCATTTTCTCCAAAGAGGGTTATTATGATGGAATAATACAGTATTGATGTTGTAATCGATGCTTTGTTGTGTTTGTATGTATATTGATTTACACACAAAGAGAGAATGACATCTGTTAAAAAAGCTGAATTATTGAGTATTGATTTCCAGCCAGAAACCCGTTGAACTTTTCTTCGTTATTTATCTTTAGCACGTTTCCTTTAGGAAGGTTTTGGGCGTTTCTCACACACACACACACACACACACACACACACACACACACACACACACACACACACACACACACAAGGAAAGCGGTTTGACCTCGTAGCCTAACGTCTGGTAAACACTGGTGTCTGTTTCAGGACCTGGACGGTAACCTGTTGGACTCCTGGGAGGGCGTGAGGGTGCAGTGTCTGTGGTGCCTGGGGGACGGCAGAGCCGTGCTGGCCTCCGACACCCACCAACGTATCAGGGGCTACAACTTTGAGGACCTTACAGACAGAAACATGTATGTAGCCGCTCTAATAATCGCCCACTGTCTTCTATCTAGACTGGCGTTGAATTCGCCCGATGGCCTGTGTCTTGTCTTCTGTTTGCAGAGTTCAGGAGGACCACCCCATTATGTCTTTTACTGTTTCAAAGAACGGAAGATTAGCTTTGTTAAATGTAGCAACTCAGGTAAGTTTTCTACCAACTCCATTGTCATCAATACATGAGATTCATTTGCTTCTAAAGAGCACGTTGGTTTGAGAAGAACTGCCGGATGTTCAGCACTTTATAGGCTGTTGCTCTGCTAACATTCTGTAGGGAGTTCACCTGTGGGACCTCCAGGACCGGGTGCTGGTGAGGAAATACCAAGGTGTGACCCAGGGCTTCTACACCATCCACTCCTGCTTCGGAGGACACAACGAAGACTTCATTGCCAGTGGCAGCGAAGGTACAGTCCGCTGCCTCCGCCGCCAGACCAATGTTGACAGCTCTTTGTACTCCCACGTTTTCATCTCACTCTGTGGGCATTGGGAGCGTCTCGCTGGGAGCATTGTGCTTTAATATAAAAGCAGCGAGGCGTCCGTGTGACGTGGTTGGTGTTTACTCACATAAACACTTCAGAATCCTTCGTTGCAGTGATTGAAAGTGTTTTTTTCTCTTTAATCCAAATCCCTTCACTTCCACCTGCCCGGTTGCCGTCTTTTGTCCTCCCCTCTCCGCAGACCACAAAGTGTACATCTGGCACCGGCGCGGAGAACTTCCCATCGCCGAGCTAACGGGCCACACGCGCACCGTCAACTGTGTGAGCTGGAACCCGGCCATCCCGGGACTCATGGCCTCCGCCTCCGACGACGGCACGGTGCGCGTCTGGGGTCCTGCACCCTTTCTCGACACACAAGAGGCGGACGGGCTCACCGGTAACTGCCAAATCTAACTTCCCCCCCGATAGCGCGAGTAAACGTTGTCCTTTTTACCGGCGAAATGATCGTCGCGGCTTTACGGTAAAAACGTCACAGCTGTGATTAATGTTCTTAAATCACAAGGCGTCTCTATATTTATATATTTGTTTTTTTCTTCTCAGAAAACTGCAGTAACATGGACAGTTGATAGTCACTTGTGGAGCAGATGACATCTGTCTTTAACAACAATCCAAGAATCCCAGAATAAAACTAAATCCAAATCCAACACCGACCTAAAGCAAGACAAGAATAGCTAACAAAAAGTCACCAAGACAAAAGAGAAAACAAAAGTGGGAAGAATTTGTCTCCTGACGGGCCTCGAGAAAACGGTGGAGGTGACGCACGGACACCCTGAAAATTCGGGTCCTCAACCAAAACCTGATCCCGACCAGGAGGAAAGCCAGTCGGTGCCCGGCGGGATACGACCCGCTATCTACTGGCGAGCTGGACGGGCTCGTTGTCCTGACCCAACCGAGCCGTCTTCCCCCACCCCGCTACATGGGCACCGGCCATGCAAGGTCCTCGTTGCCCAGGAAACCCGCCTCCACCTTGAGCCTGGAGCACATCGAGGCCCAGTGATGCTTCCAGACTGACACCGCAGACCAGCCGTCTTATCATTGGACTACACCTGTCTGCCTGTTTGTCTCACACATCACCTGTATGATGTCTCCATGGACATGGGTGGGGTGATGTTGGGGGAGGATGGTGCGTAGGGGGATATAGCAACTCTTCTGTATGTGTATTCTCCTCTTCCCCGCGCTCTTGCTATATTCTTCGCATCCGATCGGTTGGAAAAAGGCTGAAAAATCCGCCGTGAAAAAAACTGACCGACCACCTGACAAAGAACACAAAAAAGGCTATGCTAAATGTTGGCGTTTTTTTATAATAGTCATAGCGTAATTCTCATTTAAGAGGTGAATCTTAGCTGAAGTAGTGCCGTGGAAGGCTTTAGCCTGAAGATTCCACTTTGTGTTTCTCGACATTAGAAAAAACAAACTTTTAATTCCTTAATTTAACTTCTAACAAAGGACAGTCGCTGTAATGTCAGCTGACACCCCCCCCCCTCGTCCCCCCCAGTCCCGCTCCCTGACCCCCCCTCCCTCTGTCGAGCTATCTACCGCACAACTCCATTGCGTCCTCCTCGGAGGAGGAGATGGACGGTTCACATATCAACGGTGGGGGGGTCGGACGTTTCCACTGTCACATGACCGCAACCCAAAAGACAAGTCACGCTTTGAGTGCAACTTTGACTGCACACGGGTGACTGCTGCCCCCCCCGTGTGTGTGTGTGTGTGTGTGTGTGTGTGTGTGTGTGTGTGTGTGTGTGTGTGTGTGTGTGTGTGTGTGTGTGTGTGTGTGTGTGTGTGTGTGTGTGTGTGTGTGTGTGTGTGTGTGTGTGTGTACATTTGTTCGTGCAGGTGAAATTGCCGGTTGTTTTTTGTATGCGTGTTCAATTCACACCAGCAGAAGGTCCCCCCCCCCCCCTCTGAGCTCCTAATCCCATAGTAAAATTGTAAAGAGGATTTTAACCCAGTTCTAAGTTATCCAAAGCCCCATCGGGACCTTCATCTGTGGAACAAGGAATATGTGAGAGCCGTTTTGTGAAAGAAAATCTTTTCTTTAATCTGGGGCTTTAATTTTTACATTCTAATTTTTTCTGTCCTTTACCGAGTGGCACTGAGTTATTGGCGGCGGATCGCCCGATGTGGGCAAAAAGAAAGGAAGGAAGATGGGATAAGCAGTTTGAGCGAGGCGCGTTCCGAAGAAGCTGTAAAACTGTTGCGTTGTTAGTCATTTCATACAGGAAGTTATTATTGTAATTACAGGACGAGTAGTAGTTTGCACGGCCGTAGAGACGAGAGGCACCAACAACCACAACCCCCCCCCTTCCCCCCAAAATCTGCCTTCATACAGTGGCACACAAACCTTCAGTCCGTATGACCCCCCCCACCCCACCCGCCACCAACTGCACTTTGAGGGGTCTTTTTGCTCTCTTGCACCTACTGCATTGGCATGAATCCATGAGGAACCTCCTCAGCCGCCGTTCTGATCGCTCAAAGGTTGCAGTGAAAAAGACTCGAGACGTGACGGGACCTTTGCAGAAGGACTCGAGCCTCTATGCACCCGAAGGCAGTGACCGATCGTCTGGTAGACCTTGTGGAACTGAGCGTGGCCCTCAGAGGGCATAGAGCAGCCTGAGGGCCACTCGTGGGACTTAGAGAGAATTCAGCGTTAACACCCCCCCTCACCTCACCCCCCCTTTGCTCTCCGGCCAATTTACTCAGTGGTCAGTGCGCCCCATTCACAGCTTTCCTCCTCCCTTTTTGAGGGTATGTAATGACTATTTGCTACAGACTGATATACAGTAAAACATGTTTAAAATCAGCGCTTTTCTGTCTGTTTTTATTGAACTTTTTTGTTACTTCAATTTTTTTTGTTCACATTATATCATTTTTTGGTTGACTATCCCTGTATGATCATATTAAAATATAACCAGACCTTTGGAGTCCTTATTTCTTTTTTTAGTCTTTATAACCCCCCTGTTATTATTTCATATATTTTGTTTGTTTCTTTGTGTTCAGTTGCATTTTATCTTCTACTAATACAAATGAATATGCACAGTAACAACCAGGCCAATTCGAGTGGGGAGAGTTTCTACAGAGTGTGAAGCAGGTTGGAGCTGATCCACCTCTAAAGGGTTTCCTTCATGTGCTGAGACGATCTCTCTCTGTGCCATTGTTGAACCATCCGAGTCCCCTGAAAGCACACTGCTGTTTTTGGGTTTGTTTTTTCTGCCGTGTGTCGTGGTCGCTTGTGTTCACACTTTGGAAACCTGTGTCTCAACTCCTGGACTGCAGCATGGACTCCTCTTCCACACCGGACACTATTTCAGACGACTAAAGTCAAATCGCACACATTAAACCCCCCAACCAGAGTTCCAGTAAAGCCCACCGTTCGCCCGCGGGGAACAAATGCTGTGTCTGTATGAACCTTGTGTTTGCTCTTCTTTCGTCTGAGACTTCCACCAGTTGTTTTCGATGAAACTATGTCTTATTTCTCTCAGCGGTGGTGGGTGGGGGGTGTTAAGGGCTTACTGTAGCATCTCTAAGTTCCTTGGGATACGGTGGGACGGGGTGACGTGTGGCTTTTGCGTTCAATGTGTTATTTACAAAAGTGATTGTACTGTTTTGTAACGTTGTGTAGGAAAAGTGTCACGTATGCATATTTTCAATAAAGCATTCAGGGTTTTGAAAAATGAACGGCCGACGGGAGTTTGATGGGACGTTAAGTGGTGGAGGCCCCCGAGAACAACGACGTTTTAACTCTCCTTAAACACACGAAAGCGCCTCGGCCCTGCATCCCGTCTCTGAGCAGAGCGCGTGGTACACGGTGTCCACGTTTGACTACACGTTTATGATGCCATTTCAGACCATGAAGGCGCTATCTGCAATGCAATTACGTATGCTGAAAGCAGTTGCCAATAGAGTGGCATTATGTTGAGTAAGTCTTATTTTCGAATATTTTTTAGACACAAAATGTTCAATATAAAAAATAATTCTAAGTAAATAACACAATCATGGAAGTGTGAAATATTCATATGCATTTTTTAACATTCTTTGCAGGCAGGTGGCTCTGGTCTTTTTATCTTGACTGATATTGGCTTTGTGGTGTAACGTGGTTAGAAAAAAAGTGAGTTTGGGGAAAATGTTTGAACCTTAAAGAAACTCCTGGACGGAATAGAAAATGTCCCACAGTCCTTGTCATCTGTCATTTGTGATACATTAAATAATGACATTAGTTTTTAATGTACAGGATAATTCCAGAATAGAGGTTGTATTAAACATGTTTTGTGTGCATCCATTTAATGTATTATTTATTAAATATTGACCCCTGCGGCTTTGCAGACACATCTTTGCCACCTGGTGGTAAATCTGTAAAACAACAACAACAACAGAAAAATGAAGCCTACTTTAAGTAAAATATGAGAATCGTGGAAGGATTCAAAAAGGACATCGACCCAGTAATAAGACAATTTGAACTGAACAATCGGATGAAGGGATGAAGGGATGAAGACCTGCTCAGCCTTTAAGATCTACACCTCATTAAGATTAGACTTTTAAAGCGAAGGGCAGGATTATTGTCAATACGTTTAGCTCACCTTGTAATCTATTACCTTGTAAAATATTAGCAATATTACACAAATAAACTGCTCTGGTAGAAATAAAAGTCCTGCCTTTAAACATGCTGGTTTTGGGAATGACCATTTTGAGACAATGTATCTTATGTTACAGCATTCTAGTGAAATCTTTATGCAAGTATCACGTTAATGGTGCAGCCGATGAATGTGGGGCTGATTTTAGTCACTCTGCTTTCAGATTTCCTTTGTTGCTATTTTTTTGTTTTAATAATCTGATCTGAATATAATTAAAACGCACAACAAAGAGTAAAGTGACAGCCAATGAAAATACTAGTACAAGTACAAGCATCTCATATTTATACTCTTGATAATAACTTTATTTATTTGGAAAATGGATTTTGATAGTGTTAAATGTATTTAGTTGTTTTCCACAGTTGGAAATCAGCCATATGAACCTTCATCCATCTGAGTGGAGCGAAACATTTTGAATTTATTATTTTACTGGAGAAGAGATGCAATGTGTACGCGCTATTTCCTACAATGTACATATACATGTATATTTAGTGTCTAGTCCCGTGTGGCTTAAACTAAAAAAACGAATCAAACCATGTAAAAATCTAGCTGACGTCGGTCTGTTTTGCTCCATCGAAAAGGGGGTGGAGTCCAACGTGACGTCACGCCGGCCCGCCCACTCCTCTCTCTCTCTCTCTCTCTCTCTCTCTCTCGCTCCGCTTCACCGTCTAGTCAAGTGTCTCGAAGCCGACAAACAGAGCTTCGTCGCGGCGTCTAACTGGCCGTCAACCGAACACCCGACGGCAGTCATGGCGGCGCCGTTAGCCCACTTCGACGAGGACTGGCAGGATTTCAACGAGTTCCAGCCGCCCGCGGCGTCGGACGACCAGCTGAACTGTAATGCGGGGGAACCGTCGTCGGGCCTGGACGATTTCTCGGACCTGGACCACAGTTTCTCCGGGGAGATCTGCAGCTTCAAGTCGATGGAGGACCTCGTCCAGGACTTCGACGAGAAGCTGACCGTGTGTTTCCGAAACTACAACACGGCGACGGAAAACATCGCGCCCGTCAAACCGATCACGGAGGAAGACTACCTGAAAGACGACCAGTGAGCGACCACCCCATGACACCTTTATTCACGCTAACTTTACATATTTTAGCTAACGCTGGCTAGCCGCTCCCGGCTAAGCTTAACCGTGTTAGCTTAGCCGCAATCAGTGTTGTCCAAAGTTAGCCAAAGAACACACAATCTGTCTCATCATAACAACATCGGTAACGTCCAACGTTTCATTACCAGGTTTACTTACACATCTGGATGTAAGTCTTCATTCAGGCACGGAGAAGTAGAAACACATCATAGTCTCACAAATAATCAAATATGATTAGCTGGCATATTTAGACGATTTAATCATTGACGAATTAAGTATGTATGTTGCCTCCGTGTGTTTCTCTTTCACTTTGTGTGTGTGTGTGTGTGTGTGTGTGTGTGTGTGTGTGTGTCCTGCCACGTTGCCACTTGAGGTCGTGATCTATTGGTTGATGTTCGGCTCTTAAAGCACTGATCCATAACGTTTATAAGCCTAAAATAGGTTGTGTTGCTTCCCAGTAGCAACAGGATCACATGACAACATGTTCTTACTTCCCAGCAGTCAGAGTCTCAGATCCACTGAGTCTCTTTAATCAGCCTCCTGCTGCACATCGCACGGTCCGGCTGTCACGTCTAATCACGTCACGTATGCACGAAGCCCCGGGACGTCCGTCCTGTGTGTGTGTGAGAATGTGGGTTCAAATGAGTTGCTTTTGTATTGACGTTGTACTGAACTCTGGTTTGAATGTGAAGTTCGGCGGTTCGTCTCCTAAGCGTCCCACTTGGCGTCTTTTAGATGGCGAGCTCGATTGCATAACCATAACATGACATTAGCATCCACGTAGATGAAGGAACAGCGGCGAGGAGGGAGTAGAATAATTGGACTGCAGCGAGGCTCTTTTCTGGGTGGCTGCTCTTTAGCAGGACGCGCTCAGGCGCTTAACAAGTTCTCCAGAAAGACCTCGGCTCAGACGGACAGCGGGGACGACACGCAGGACGGAGGTCCGGAGAGGTCCGGTTGGGTCTGCGTTAAAGCGAAGCCGTGCATGTGGATTATTTAATATACAACACAAACACCCTCATGCAATCATTTAAGTGAGAAAATACACATGAGATGCTCCCAGTGGAGCAGCTGATGGTGTGTTTGGTCATGCAGTCACGTGTCCGACACGGTGTCATTGCTGGAGGCACAAACAATATTTCCTGCCAGGCTTCGCCCTATTTAGAACAACCCTTCGCCCCCCCCCGTCCCCGTCCCCCACCCCGTCCCCAAGCTGCACGAGCACCTCAGGGGGAAACATGCGAGTTATGTAAATGTGTGTTTGTTTGTGCGAGCGAAGGAGGCCACGACGACGCAGAGCCTCTCTGACACATTCACAGCATCCGTCCTCGCTCAGGGACTTAAATGTCTACATCATTATTATTATTATTCTCATTATTTTTAAACAGGCACAACGCGTCAGTTTATTTGTTTCCTTATTTAGGACTCGTACAGTTGCAACAACCTTTTATTCTAAAATACTGTTTTATGAAATGGCCGCTAAGCGTCATTTATTTCCTTATAATTAGACGTGTGCGCACTTGCACATATTTTGCAACAACCCCTCAAACGATTGAAAGCCGTATTGTGTACTTGTTGGTTCAGCAGCTTCGTGCCGCCATCTGCTTCGGCTTGATCGCTCCGCCGCCAACGTTCAACATTCTGCTGGTGTGATGACGACGACCCGCCTGAAATCCTCTGTCAACTTTTAAACAGCTCCACTATCTTCTAGGCGCACATTTGGTAAAATGCAGCAAAGTGAATAATGAAGGAGTTGTTTCATTGGTCAGCGGTCTCCGGGGGCCGAGGAGTAATGCTGAGTCAGGGGAAAAAGAGAAGGAAGTCGCGTCCGTCTCCTCTGCTGCGTGTTGTAACCGTGTGGCTTATTAAAGCGGCGAACCCGTCTTGCTCTTCCTGCAGCGTGTGGAACGCGCTGACGGACAACTATGGCAACGTGATGGCTGTGGACTGGAAGACGTCGCACACTCGCTCCCTGCACCTGCCCACCCTCAACATCTCCGAGCACGAGGTACGGCGAAGACACAGCCCCCCCCCACCACCTCCCCCCCGGTCCTTCAGTGTTTGTTGCCTCGTCCAAGTTTTAATCTCTTCCTGTCCCTCCGTCTCACATCCCCCCCCGACTCCCTCCTCCCCCAACGGGCAGAAGTCAGACCAGCAGTCTCTGGATCTGTCCGACGACGAGGAGCTCAGGGACCAGATGGATATGCACTCCATCATCGTGTCGTGCATCAGCGACGAGCCGCTCTTCACAGCCGAACAGGTGACTTCTCCCACGTGCACAGCGGCAAAGAAAGAGGCTTCGAACCAGGGGGCGTCCTTAGCGCGGCGGCCCCCGGGTTCAAGTCCGATCCGCGGCCCCTTTGCTTCTCTTTCTCGTCTCTTTCCATTCTTCATCTGCATCAAGTTGCAGCAAAGAAGTCCCCAAATACCCTTTTCATATATTTTTTTAGCAGGTCGTGATGCTCAGAGCGCTTTCAGTTCCCTTTTTTTGCCTCATGCACACACACGCTCACATTTATTCTCCACTTTTAGATTTCATAACGATCTAAAACCGCTGTCAACAAAGTACAAACCGAGTTAAGTAACTGGAAGCAAACTAGCAGCCCGGCACCAGGGATGTAGTTCTTATAACATCTAATAACTTGTCTTGTCCCTGGTCCCCTTCATGGGGTCCAAGCCAAACATCTGCTGAGAGGACTTCCAACTCGCCCGGGAAAACCGTCCACAAATTGTCCTGGAAAATGATTGAAACATTGAGTATTACGCACCCCCCCCCCCAGCTATATCACTGTTAAAAAAGACCTGGAGTGTTAGTTCTAGGAGAGCGTGGGACCCCTGGTATGGACCCTCAGGAGGTCACTCACACCTTCGCTTAAAGCCATTGATGAGAAATCCACCACACGCAGAAAAGCGTCTGCCATACGTTTGTGAACGTGTGAACGTTTGTTTGGTAGGTGATCGAGGAGATCGAGGAGATGATGCAGGAGTCTCCAGACCCGGAGGACGACGATAGCCCCTCCCACTCCGACCTGTCCATGCTGTCTCAAGACCTCCCGGGCCTGAAGCGCTCGGGCTCCAACACCAGCTACGAGGACCGTGAGTGTCACCGCGTACAGACGCTTCCAGGAAGAGAATAAGGCTGTTAATAGCCCCCCCCCCCCCCCCCCTCCTTTCTTTACACACTTTACTGCCATTTGACCGTTATCTTAATCTCTCCATGATGTGCAGCGGGTCGCACTGACATTCTTACGTAATGTGTTACAAAGACGAACCGACAGCAATTACGTCTTTTTCCTACATGTTACATCATCAACGGCCTTTGTTTCTGATGCACGTTTTAAGAACGTAGTGTGTGAACTACAGCTTCACTGCTAACGTGAATACACGTCCTCCTGGTGTTTGCCTCCTATGAACGTGTTTATCTCCTCAGGCCTCCGTCAGCTGTCCGTGTCTGAGCTGACGGAGACGTTGGACGGGGTGGAGACGGCCATTTGCCGCTACAGCGAGGAGCTGATCCAGGCTCTGGCCCTGCGCGACGAGCTGGACTACGAGAAGGAGGTGCTTTCATTTCCTCCTTCTGGAAAGAAAAGACACTAAAGTGCATTTTAAATGGTAGATGCTCGTCATTGTAACGTAGTCTGAGGGGCCGGTGAACATCAGCCTTATTGTTGTAAATGTCAGAGTATTTTTCGCTCCGGATAAAAATAGGATTCTTTTGCAGCCGTGAATAAGGAACTTCAAAAGTCAGTTTGATCCTAAAAAAACCAACTTGTTTTGTCGAAAAACCAAACAGGTGAAGAACAGCTTCATCTCGCTGCTGATCGACGTGCAGAACCGACAGAAGGAGCACCGCGAGCTGCTGCGCAAGAGGAAGAAGGTCCGAAGTACGAGCAGCACCAGGCCCAACGGCCAGAGGACGGGCAGCACGCACGTCCCGGGCACGGTGGGTCACGTCTGCTCCGCGCGCACCGCCGCTTCCTCCAAGCAGGCACGTGTGCATGAAGCGGGGGAGCTGCTTTCACTCTTTTTCCTCCTCTCTCTAAAAATAGAACCTCTCCACTCTTTCCTCCCTTGCTGTTGCTCCTTGTAGCTCCTCACTCTGGAGGGACTCTCCAATGTCATTCAAAATGGCCTCCGTCAAACGTTTGGCCACCCAGCAGGGGACAAGCAGGTGCCCCGGCTCTTTCTCTACACTCGCATGGTGTTTCTTTGCTTTTTCCATTTGTTTGTATTTTTATTTCTTCGTCCCATGTTTCCGTCTCCACAGCCGCTGCTGCCTGTTGGTGTCAAATGTTCTATTAATTCCTCCTCCCGTTTTCTCTTTGCATGATTTATGTTCTTTACTTTCCTGTCGGTTCATTTTGCGGCTTTATTTGTTCTCCGTGTTTTATTGCCTTTTGTTTCAAGCCGAGGGGACTGTTGCGTAATAATCTTCATCAGCCTCTTAACGCTTTGCAATGAAAACATATAGATGGACTTTTGCTGTAAGTGACCCTTTGCTAAGCTGCTGCTCCTCCACGCTCGCCGGTTCCCCTTTTTAAAGGATCATTTCATCTGAAAGGTGATATGAGAGAGAAGTAGGCAGAAGGTTTACAGAACAGTAAACCCACAAACCAGCTTTAGAATCAGGACCATCTCAAGCCCACATGAGAGTCTGAGGAGCGGATAGCTGTCGGACCCTCGTCGCTGCGCTGTGATTGGCCGGTCTGCGTTCGAGGGGCGGGACTTAGTGACGGGTCAAACCTCCACTGAGTAACAGGATTACTGCGTCTCACACCATCTTCTTTTTACAGTACCTGACCACAGTAATCCCGTACGAGAAGAAAACTGGCTACCCAGCAGTGGAAGACCTCCAGATCCTCACAAAGAGTGAGTGCACGCACACATGCACACGCACGCACACGCACACGCACACTGGACGATGACACAATTTGACGTCTTCTTGTGAACAAAAGTTGACTCAATCACAAGCAAGGTTCTGTGTTTTTAAACGTATGCGCTGCTCTCTCCTCGCTAGTCCTCCACGCCATGAGGGACGACAGCGAGAAGGTCCCTGCGCTGCTGACTGACTACATTCTGAAAGGTAACCACGGACCCTCGGTCCCGTCTCACTGCCTCCCCGTGTGTTTGCTAGCAGAGCGCGACTGAACAATCCCGCATTCAGACGCCTTCTCCCCCGTTGGTGCAAACGTCACATTTTCACTTTGAGGGAAGCTGATGGTAGAAAAGCAAGAAAGAATCACTGGTGACCTTTGTGTCCTTTGTCTTCTGTCTGCTGCATTGTCCTCTGGTAGCTCTGGTGTGAGCGCAGTGGATGCTGGAGGTTTGTGAGGCGCTGACACAGTAACGCAGATTCTTCACCTTCAGCCTTCTCTTCAGAGCCCCCATCTGCCCCCCATCTACCCCCCCCCCCCATCTGCCCCCCCATCTACCCCCCCCTCTAACTCCCATCACTTCACTGTAGTTCCCATCATGCCCCTGAAAAACATGAACAGGCTCCTTTTACAGCAAGCCGTTAGCAGCCCTCACCCGTCTTCCCCTCCCACCTGTCTCTCCCCCCTGTCTCCCCTCCCACCCCGTCTCCCCCCCGTGGCAGCTGCTCCTCCATCCTTCACGTGTCTCAGTGGTCATCTGAGCGGCTTTGATCACAGCCCCCGTGTTCTTGTCTCCACAGTACTTTGTCCGACGTGAAGCTTCCGTCGGACCACCAGAAGAAGGTTCCCCCACTTCATGGATTCACAATCTAAATCTTCCTGTCTCCCCTTTTTCCGCTTGTAAACTTTGTGTCTTTGTTATTTTTGTTTTCCCCGGCCACTGTTTGTTTCTCCTAAGATCTTAACTTTAGATTTAACTCTTTTATATTTATTTTCATATGTGATGTTTTATCTTCTTGCTGATGGACGCCAGTAGTCCGTGTCGTCACTTCCAGATTATCTCCTGAATGGAGCCGGTGGGGTTTATTTGTGAGGGCGGTGCAGTCCAGCCTCTGTTTAGTGCATCTCATGCATCTACGTCAGTGTCGTTCAGGCCTGACGGAGGAAACCGCCTCTGACCGAATCTGTGACAAACCTCCAGCATGAATCCTTGTTCTGTTCCTGTAGGGAAACATTTGCTGACGGATCACGTGTAATATCTCGGGGTTAAAGAGATTCATATTTTTAAAATGCAGTTTCTGGGGTCAAACTGTCTTACAGGCCGGTTTGGGTTTTGAAGTTGAATGTTAAAATGAAATATTTTGTATACGAGAAGAAATTGCACAGTTTTTGAGACTTAACTTTTTAAAAGCAGGAGAAAGAAGTGAAGCGACGTCAAACAGCTGCACGAACAAATAGATGAAGCCTATTTTTGGAGAAAGAATAGTTTATTGGAGAGATTAGGGACTCGCCCCCTTTTTTGTGACCACATTGCAAAACAAAATTGAACAAACGCTGTCCATTGACCTCCGACCCCCCCCAGCAGTGCCCCCCCCGACTACTTCACCACCTCCCAGGAGCCGTCGTTACACGAGTCTGAAAATACCTCGTACTAGTCCTTTGCATCTGTAGAAAAAGGTCGTACCGTTAAATAAATGTATCGTGCTGAAGACGTTCGGTCTGATAAACGTGTAGATAAGCTTCACTTCCTGGTTTGTTGTCTGTTAACCTCTGACCTCTGGGGAGGTTTGGTAGTAGCACTTTAGTAGTTTACTTAGAGTGCGTCTCACCAGATTAGTGTTAGACAGCTAGCGGTGTCCACGTGAGGGACGGATGTCCTTCGTCCACCTCGTCCCTGTGTTCGTCATCACCAGCAGGTTAAACAACCCTACAGCGTACTGCACTGGATCAACACGTTACCCTGGGAGTGGATGTTGGAAGATCAATCTATTGAGTTGCATCATGGGAAATGTAGGTTCCTATCTCATCGAACCCGTGCAAGTCGCCCGAGGGGTCACGCCTGCGTTGCCCTTTAAAAAGCTAAAAGCACCAGGATCCAGGGTCACCTGGTCACCGGGTCAGAGCATCAGCTCGTGCAGGTCGAGCTCTCAGGTAGAATCATCATCATCATCGGCGGCTGAAGCGCGTTTTCAGAGGTACCGGCCCCCCGGGTCTTTCTGTGTCTGCACTTTTATCTTTCTACAAATCTCTGAAGACCCGGACGAGGCAGCAGAGGATCGATTAGAGCCTCGGGACCCGGGTCCGTTACAGACGTTGGTGGTTCGGGCTTCGGGGTCCTGAACTCGTAGCTAGAGATGAAACCGTAGCATCCGTTGGGAGGCCGAGTGATGATGGGTGCACCCGTAACATCTAACGGCGAAAACAGGATTCCACCTTTTTACTGGTGGAACATTTGAAGCGTGTCGCGTTGAAGCCGAAGAGGATTTAAGTTCATGGAAGTTGGCAAAGCTGCACAGCCGGTTGCTCAACGCTGAGGCGCCCGCTTGAATCCTTTGTGGCAGACGGAGGCGCGTAGAGCCTGATTTAACTCTTTCTTCGTATCTGTTGTTCCAACTGCTCTGCAAACAGTCACAGTCCAGCATGCATTCGTCTGGTTTACAGTTGATCTCACACTAAAGGGACACGTGCACGTTGCTGCGGGAGGCAGAAAACGCATTTAACTTAAACTGTTGTCTATCGAAGGACGGCAAAGATCACAAGACTCGTGTCTGTGAAACGTCCCTCTGTTGATGCTCATTTTACAAAAGCTAAAAGTCTTTTTGGTTTTGGATTTGAAATGAAAGTTCACCCCTCGGCTGGTCTCTAGTGGTCCGACATATCAGTGTAACTACAATTTAGAGATTTATATTTATATATATGTTCAACAAAGCGAGCAACAGAAAATAAGCTGCCTTTGTAAATGCCTGGACGTTTTGTACATTAAACCGACTCCTTATGTTTTTAATGAAATACTATTATGTTTCTCTCATATGGTACTGCAGTAAATTAATTTATTTTGTAAATGTTCTGTTTTTTTAACCATATTATTGACCGTAATGGTACATGTGTTTGTGTGCCCACAATGCATTGCAACTCATTTCAAATAAATTCATATGTGATGAATTCTGTGTCGTTTTTTCTCGCTTCTGAGAGAGAAAATAGTGAAAGGTTCCAATGTGTTTGCAATTTTAGTCCATATTGTACCCAGAAACTGTCCCTGCTGTTATGCTATGATTATATATTTATTTATATATATTATATTACTTGTATCTCTCACTGCGGCAGCTTGCAGCGTCGTTCTCTGCTCAGGTGCCACGACATCCTCACACAGAAAGTGCTTTGCTGTTCTTTATTTACTGATATTAAAGCATTTATTAACATGTTATTTCAGTTATTTTTAGTAAAGACGGTGCGAGTTCACAAAACGTTTCCTGCTTCATCGCCAAAAAGTATCCAAATATAAATCAGGATAAAAAAGCATTTCCAAACAAATAAACATTTTAAAATGACACTTTTAAAAGTACTAAAACCAAATAGATGAATTTGTTCGGCCGTGTCTTTGGTTTGTGTCTGTTTCTTCCACGTGTTGTTTCTTTTCATGTCGGCGCCGTAGCAACAGCTTCCTCCTCCCGGTTGCCGTAGTTACTCCAGTGATGTCGTCACGAGCTGCGTTACTTTTGTCGCCGTGAGACAGAAGCCCGCCGGACACGCGGGGTTCAAAGGTCGTCCTGGGCTCACAGGTTGGTGTCGGTGAACATGGTGTGCTCCTTCCTCACCGTGCTGAAGCCTTTGACGGTGTCCACGAACTCCTCGTCGTCCATGAACTGAAAGGCAGGACACAGCTGTGTGAAAACCGACCAGCCGATAACGAGGTCTCCTCTCAGCGGGGGGTCTCTCAGCGGGGGTCCCGGCGCTCACCATCCCGCTGTCGTGGCCCGAGATGTTGGGGTCCCACGCGTCCTCGTCTCCCGTGACGGACTTCCCGTCCATCACCTGGCTGACGCTGCGTCTCAGTGAGTTCACGCTGAGGATCTCCGGCTCACCTGGGGGCGTGACCTCATCCGGCGCCTCGCACTTAGCGTCCAGCACTTCCTTTAGAGAGAGACAGGATTTATTTATGTGAGACGCTGCATTTGTTTGCCCGTGTGCGTGTTGTTTTACCTCCATCTTCATGGTGAAAGCCTTCAGGGTCACGCCGCTGGAGAAGCCGGTGGTGTCGGGCATCGTGTTGAACTGAGGAGGAGAGTGAGACTGATTCACGCGTCGGAGGTCAAATCATCTCACTGGTGTTACGGAATAACAACGTGAATCACTATCGTTTAATTACTGTTTAAACACAATTCAATGCATTCATTCTGTGTCCAAAGTCTCCCATTGCTTCACCCAAAAATGATCAATTATTATCAAATTATTAATTGTCTTTTGTCTATTTTTGCTTCTACTGCCGATTAAAAGACTTTAATGCAGAACTTACACATCAAACATGCAAAGAAATATGAAGAAAAGGTCACTGAGGATGGCGACCGATATCTAGTTTAATACTAAATATAAAAACTTCTTTATAGAGACAAGCTGTGTCCCGGTCTGCAGGTGTCTCTGCTGGGACGAAGAGAAGAAGACAAAAGTCCCCTCACCATGACCGAGTTGCTGGCTGGATAAACGGCCATGGGGTTCCTCTTCTTCATGGGCAGAGCCACCAGCGGGGGTCTCTCTCTGCTGAAGGGGGGTCTGTTGAGGGCCTGGCGGTGGGGGGGGGGGGAGACACACGCTGACCTGTCAGTATCCACGTGGTGCAAAGTGAGGCTCGCTCACCTTGTGCAGCGTCACGCCTAACGCAACGGCGAGCAGCAGCAGGGCGACGGCCGCCATCAGCGTGATGAACCACAGCTCCCGGACGAGCGGCTGGTCTCCCTGACCCCCCTCCGCCCGCTCACCTGCTCCACCTGCTCCACCTGCTCCTGGAGGGAAGGACGGCGCGTTCAGTCTGGAGTTTGACCTTCTCACAGTCATCCAGTTATTAGAAAGTGGTGGAAGCATCTTCTCCTTCTCCATATTATCATATAACCAAAACCCATTAATCTTCTCTAAACGTGTCCAGTTAGATTTATTCTGCCCGGCTTTTCATTTGATCACGAGTGGACGGTGTGACGGGTAGAAAGACGATCACTGTTGGACGAGATGTGACTGTAACTGGAGACTTGTTCTGATGGCACCACCCTCCCTGCTCAGACCCACGGGGCGCTCCATCACCCCGCGTGACGTCGGGCCCTGAAAGCAGCACCACGCCGCCGAGGTGAGTGTAGGGATGCTCCCAAAAGAAACGCCGTAGCTTTCACAAATTCCTGCCCTCAAACCAAGAAAGAAAGGACGCTGTCCGCCCAGAGACTCACCGGCGCCGGGCTCCGTGGTCGGGCCTGTTGGGGGCGGAGCTGGCGGCCCCCTCGCTGTGCGATGCATCGATCAGAAAGGCAGAGACCTGCCGGCTGTCCCCATCAATATTTCACACCCTGATGCTCCGCGGCAACACGAGGACGGGCCTGAGACAAGTGTCCCCCGCGTCCCGTCTCTCGTCCGTGAGGTTGGCGTTTCCTGACGAGCATCCGGGGGGGAAACGCCGTGTCTCGCGCACGCTGCCTGTGGTTCTGTCTCCAAAAAACCCCCAGAAACCTTTGCTTCTTTTGTTCTTTTAAGCAGTGTCATGGCAACAGGTGTCGGGTTTCTCTTCACCCGAGAGGCCTCGTAGCGACACATCAGCCCTCTGGCCGTGTGTGTTCTCTTATGTTGAGACGCGGTGCCACAGAGAACAACACACACACGTGTTCCCTGCAGAGTCAACATGTGTTACAATTAGTCCGTCTGTGTATGAAGAGAAACCATAACGCAGATAAATGTTCTAGTCCAGCTGGTTTTCAGGTGTCTGAAGTTAGTAAGTAGTACTTTGGTTAAAGCCATGTTTTTATGGATTGGTATTTAACCTCGTAAAACATTTACTCGGATGCTCAAATTCGATTGATTTTTTAAAATTCACACTATTGTGTTTATTGTGATTATCTAAAAAGTAACAGTGAGATTTTCTCTCTATCAGAAATACTGTTGCTCACAAAGCGATTCTTCTGACCTCATCGCTCCAACCCGCGTGATGAGGTCACGGCGTCTGACGAGGTCACGGCGTCTGACGAGGTCACGGCGTCCCCATCGCACTGAGCTGTATGACCACACGGTGGCGCCGAGCAGCAGCTGCTGTGAGTCCAGCAGCCTCTCACCTTCAGTCCCATCTGCTACTGCAGCCCCCCCCCCCCAAAAAACAACAACCGAACCCCCCTCTCTGATTTGTGGTCTTGTTTTCTCGTCACAATGTGTTTGATTTGCTGTTTTGTCCCCGGATTCATTCATTCAGTGTTTTGCTCTTCACCTTCTCGCTCAGATGTTTGACCAGATGTTTAATCTCTGTGCTCTCCCTCCCCACAGGATTCTGTGGATGGTGGTTCTATCTGATGGTGGTTGCCCCTGCAGTGGTCCTGCTGTGCGCCTGGCTTACTACTCACAATTACTTGAATCATTTCTGTCATAGGAATTGCATGTATTATACATTGTTCATTCTGTACACATGGCATCCATTGTAGTCTGTCCATCCCGGGAGTGGGATCCCTCCTCTGACGTTCTCCCTAAGGTTTCTTCCCTTTTTTCCCTCTTGTAAGGGTTTTTTCATTTTTTGGGGAGTTTTTCCTGTGCCGATGGTGGGTTTCGGGGCAGAGGATGTCGTATGTGTACAGACTGTAAAGCCCTCTGAGGCAAATTTGTAATTTGCGATTCTGGGCTATACAAAATAAAATGACTTGACTTGACTTGACCCTCACGCTGCACCAACGTGTGTGGCAGCCAATCGAGGTTCAACCTGCAAAGAACATCGGAGCCTTTTAGGTCGTAAAACACATCTGGAGGAGATCTCGACCTCTGGAACCCTGTGGGTTTGTAGAGAAGCTGCAGGGGGAGACAGAAACCAGCAGTGGAGATACAAGAGTTCATTTCCATAACCTGTAAATCATGAAATCTAAAACCATTGCATGATTATTTGGGTTATCATTTCATTTGTTGGCTGAAACGCAGCGAGCTCTTTGCTCTCAGCGACGGCGACTTAATGATACCAAAACAAAGTGATTGTTTGGGACTTTTCGGCCCGTCCGGCTCCAGACAGAACCACAGGGGGGGGGGGGGGGGGGTCCCATTAACTAACTGCTCATTTGATTTAGTTTTCCTTCCCCCTCTAATACCCTCATCAGCATTCATACCTCGCCGTGATGATTCGGGACGATGCTCTTTTATGGAGGAAGTGATCTCACCCTTGAGTGCCAGAATCAGCCTTTTCCTTTTACGGCCCGTCTCCTCGGGGCCTCATCCATCACCGAGGTGTCCGCTGGACACGTACTAACTCGTTTAAGGACAGGGACACACAGGGACGGATCACTCAAGGCAGCTAACTCACTTACTGACGGCTGATGTGGTGAAACGTCACGGTTCCCTCGGTGGGCTCCTCCACTTTCTCAACACGGGGACAATAAGGAGATTATCGTCGGCCCCGCTGACGGATGAGGTGGGAGTTAAAGGACAAATTCACTTTGTCCATTCAGCCGTCCTCCGTCCTTCTGGGTTTGACGGCCGTGTCTCCTCACCTCTTCTTCTGTGTACAAACTGATGTTTCCTTTATTGGCGGTGAACTCAATCAAAAAACAGGGAATCCTACTAAATAAACGCTTGTTCGCTCAATAGTGGAACGCTGCATTTTATTGCAGCAGGACTTTATTTGCTTGAAACATGTGCACAAGTTTAAAGGTTCTATTTGAAGTGATTTAAATGTATTTATTCATTGTTTCTTATTGTCAAACCGATCGTCACTAAATACTGAGATCTTTCACGACTTTTTTTATGTTTCTAAAAGCTTCTGAACGAGACGTTTTTCTGAATAACTTTGGTATCACATTTCATATCCTGTGTAGTACGATGGGGTTTAAACTGGTAATTATTGCTGAGTCACTGGTTTTGCTTTGTTCTATTTGACCCATCGGACTGAGTATTAAAAATACACGCTGTGGTACACAAGTTTCTATGTAATATGCCATAAACAGAAGTAATACTATACCATGTTGATACATGTGAAGAACGGCACAGTCAAGTAGTAAAGTAGTACTATTAGTGTAGTATGAAAAATGTAACAACATTATTATGAAGGGTAAAAAGAAATGTCTTATGCATGTACTACTTATGTTAAATAGGGTTGTTTAAATCAAAACAAGGGCCAAAGAAATATGTGTATATATATATAAGTATGTATTATAATGGTACTGTGCTGATCTGATGAGTCGACCTGATGACCAGCGCTCCCTGCAGCCCCTGTTGGTCCTCATTGCATTACAGTTAATTATAAATCTCCATCCAACTGAGACCTGAGGGCCTTAATGTGCAATAAATGTGCAAACTTATGAAACGGTGCAGAGTGGACTGTCCTCACCGACCGGCCCGCTGTGAATCCGTCTCGCTGCCTTTCGCTCTTTATTGAGAAACGTGACACTTGATGAAATGAGCTTTGCATTGAGGGGATTATCTTTATTGCCCAAGAATCCACCTGAGAACAAAACAGCGCGGCTCGTCCACACGAAGCTTATTCGCATCCTCAAACATCTGCGTTGGCATAAGACGCCACGGCCAAACGGACAGTACACACACGTACACCGGCCCACTGTGTCACAAGAATATGCACATCATAGCGTCACGGTACCGGGAGTAAAACCAGGAGAAAGACTTCTCTGGATGTACCGAGTTTCCTTCTTGAGTTTAATCCCTTCATCTTACAGGTGCAGAAAGAAAAAACACATTTCAAATAGAAGTTCACACAAAACACACTAACAGATTAACAGAGCGCCATCACCTGTTCCCCCAAAACTCTACGGCTAAAAGGAAAAAGTAGTGCACAAATTTCATCCTACACGGACATTGTACCATAGAAGGACATCAGATGCCTCCCTGACCCACGTGGTACAGTACGGCAGCCGGTTCACACAGTTAAGTCAAATCGCCGGGTCTACGGCAGCTCTACGTTATCATCCTTCAGTACTCCAACTAGAACAATGTTGCCTGGAGTTTTATGATATGGAACAAGTCATCAGTGCTGTGGACGAGCAGCTGGCCAAAATAACTTTACTATCATATTGTTTTAAAAATCTTTGAAAGAAAAGTATTATCCACTGTTTGTTTCAATCTACGCTTCATTAATGCCACATTAAAAAAAAGAAAGAAACAGCAAACAAAACCACTTTTGAATAAATACCACTTTGCTGTTGCACAATTGTATAATGTACCATTAAGTACTCTTTCCCTGAAATTTGCAACGAAAATCAGGAGCCCTGTTTTTGTTAAGAACCACTTAATAGATCCCGTTAGTGGTTTATAAGAGAATGAGGTGGACAGACAGATACGCAGCTCTATGGACGTCTTACAGATGGACAGATGCTGGTCTTCATAGTTTGAGTCTCTCTTTGACTCTTTGGCAAGACGTTCCTCTTCGGATACACGGAACAAAAGCCTTAAACGCACCAGAATGCAGATTAACAGGTTTCAAGGTGGATGAAATGATTCCATGAGCGTATTCAAGTATCAGCTGGTCTTTTGACAGAAGAAGCTCTACGTTTGGCATTTTACTGTAAATATCTCTAGAAGGCGCTTCGCTGCCGGCTCCGTTTGTCGGGCGAAGGAGAGACGACGTCGCTCTGCCAGATGTTCGTCTGCTTGGAACAAACTTTCCCTGGCACGTTTCAAACTTTTCTTTTTTCTTTTCAAAGCTGAAATGGACCAAAAAAAAATACATGGTGTCAAAGCTCACCGTTACCCGTTATCGTACCCCCCCGCCGGTCCCGCCCGGTCCCGCCCCCCCCGCCCCGCCCCCGGCGTCAGGCCTTGGCCTCCAGCAGTTCGAGGAACAGTTTGTGCATGGGCACGCGGCCGTCCTGTTTGATGCTGCAGAAGTGCTGGACGGCCCGAGCCGCCGTCTGGCGGAGGAGGGGGAGGGTCATGATCAGCTTGCCGGCCCGCCGGGGGTCCTCCGGGCGGCGGCTGGCCTCGTGCTCCTGAAGGGCCCCATGGAGGACGTCCTGGAGTCTCTGTACCGCCTCCGAGTCCTCGATTTGCATGGAGTCTGGGAGGAGAATGGGACAATTACAGTTTCTAACCTGCTGGTGGCGCAAGAAGGAAACTCAAAGATGAACGAAATGATTGGCGTTCATCTGATACCTGAGTTAGCGAGCGCGATGGCCTTGAGGACCACAAACTCCTCCTTCTCCAGCCCCATGGATTTATACTTCTTCACCAGCTGCAGGATGGCGTTGTTGAGGTCGAGCAGCCCGGCCAGCTTGGACTGCTCCTCGTCCATCACGTAGTCCTCGGCGTACACCAGCTTGTCCTCCAAGGGCAGCGAGCGGAACACCACTCGGAGGATCAGGATCTCCATCCAGCCGCTCTGCAGTAGACTCATCTGGTCGGCCAGAGAGAGGGAGGGGAAGCCTGCAGGGACGAGAGGATCCAGATGAGCTCGGGATGCAGAATCAGAACACCAAACATCTGGGTCTTCAGTAGAGGGTCCGTGACCCCTTGGGGGGACAGAGAGAAAGAAGCCAGCGTGGGGGCTCTTTTTGCTGAGCAGGTATAACTTTTAGACGTTTGCATCCGATTGAAGTTTATGTTTTGGGTCATCCAGGATTTACTGTCTGCTCCGATGTGACCAGGACCTCCGTGTCTCAGCCTCCTCAGCCAAAAGAGACCTTTGTTCTAAAAGGTATTGAATTGCAACCAATGGTTACTAGCTGCTGGGTGACATCGTTGCCGTGTAGGAGACCAGACTGACCCGTAATATGGAGGAAACCCAGGACGGGTTAAATGGCAACAGAACCTGGAACCCTTTAAACAAATGTTAACCGTTAATTGTATCGTAGCCCAACAATGTTTTTGTCATTAATACATGAAGATAATAAGCACACTGGTATGTAAATGAAACAGACCCCTCAAAGGGCACAACAAGGACACAGAGGGTGGATTTAATCACACTCTGTGGGACACGCCCACTTTGATTGACAATTACACCCCACAGGAGCCTGATTAAGGCCGGTCACGTCCCCCCATAAACCCGCACGCACACACTCACACGCGCGTTTACTGTAATTAAAACAGGTGATTTTATAGGCCGGGGGGGGGGAGGTGGGGGGGGGGGGGGGGGGGGGGGGCTCTGTGTGTCTGACACCATCGGTGTTTGTTATCAGGATCCGCTGCTCTTTACAATCACCGCGGGGACACGAGTGGCGTTGCCCTGCTACCCCCCCCCCCCCATCCCCCCCCGATTGATTGGAAACGCTGCCTGTGCACAATTTGATTGGTCGATAGGGATCAGTATTCTGGCACAGGACCATCGATCGGGGACAGAGACCTGGTCCACTGGTCCAAGTTCACACAATGTAGTGACGAGTTCGACCTTCAATAAAGACAAATGAGCGTGTTTTAAAGGGACAAAGTGAAGGGCACTGGGGGCACGGGGGGCACTGGGGGCACGGGGGGCACTGGGGGCACGGGGGGAGATTTTGCTTGGCAGCGTTAGTTGTAACATATCAACGCAACACGCAGCCAGTAACATCACATCGTCTTTAACGCACACACACACACACACACACACACACACACACACACTTGACAGCCAACTCGCAGCGCCGACTCAAAAAAGGGCAAAAGCAGCGGGGGGGCAGTTGGTCTTTAGCCAGCTCGCCTGCATTCCGGCCCTCGGACTTCAGGCCGCGTCACCGTCAATCTGCCTGATGGCAGCGGACGCGGAGGACGGGGGGGGGGGGGGGGGGCAGCCGGGACCGTTGCCCCGTCACACTCACCTCCCCCCGGGCCAGCGACTCAGATGGCCCGGCCCGCTCCGCCCAGGCCCCCGGGTCTCCCGGCGACGGGGGCCTTGTGGCGCGCCACTCATGCGGAGCTGATGTGACACGTTACGCCGTTACGCTGCTGGAAGGCGGCGTCCGTTTGTCTGTTAATTCTCTCTGTGTTGGTTTGTCTCTTCTGTCCTCCTGTCTGTCTCCGTGTCCACAGATTGTCGCTTCCTTCATTTTCTCCGTTATAATCTTTTATAACGTCTTTATCTGCCTCCCTGTCTGTCGTTTTACATCAAATCAAAGATTCCCTGGAAGAACAATTTCAGTAACAGCATCATTTTCTTTGGTAAAAAAAAACATTGAATATATTCTAACAAATGTCTGAGTTTCAAAACTCCTTATTTTCTCAGCACAAATATTTTTGATTAAAAAAAGACGGGAAATGTTCCTCTTCAAACCTTCTTTGATTAACACATTTGACTTGATTATTTCTTCTTCTGAAGAGTTACGTGAGAAGCTTGATGTCACACGCATGTTTGTCCTTGAATACAAGGACAATATCGGTAGCCAGTTAGCCTAGCTTAGCACAAAGACTGGGAACAGGGGGAAACGGATAGCCTGACTCTATCTATCCGTTGATTATTTATTTCAGAGGTTTTCTATCTTGTCCGGCCTGTATGCTAAGCTAAGCTCATCTTAAAAACACTCCTTCCTTCCTGGTTTTAATGGACGTGAATGGACGAACGAGGCGACTGTGCGTCCACAGAACTCTGCGTTCTGTGTGTCTGTCCGCGGTGACGCGTGGTGACGTGGAGCGAGCTTGACAGTCGGGTGAATTCGTGGCCTCTCCTTCCCCTCAGGTGGGGCTCCGCTGGCAAAGGGCCACAAACACACCGCCAGTCGCACTGCGTCACGTGACGCGGCGCCAGCGGGAGGGGAGAAGCCGGACAACGCACACTTCATGTCCACTGGGAGGAACAAGCAGGGACCAGCGTGAACGCGTCGACACACACGGCTGCTTTGTTTGTTTTGTAAGCGTTTCAGAGATAAGACATCAACAACAAACAACAGGTGATGTTTGTGTGCGGATGACCACGGCTGATAAAGCGGCCACACCTTTAGAGCCGGGGGGGCTACTGGTGGACAAACATGATTAATGTAGCCATTGACTTTGTGGTCTGTGAAGCAATTCAGATTAATTACGTTTGGAATGACGCAATATTTTCTAATTAATAAAATGACAAACTAATGAAAATGCTCATCAAGTGACGTAAGAGGCTTCTTCAAGATGCTTGTTTGGGGAAACTTACGGTTCTCAAAAGCATTCAATATACAAAATGAGTTCACTGTGAGGAGCTGCTCAGTAATCGGCCTTATTGATAATCAGTCATCATTTATCTTTGAATGTGATCGTTCTCTTTACCGCCTTGCATGTAGTTTATTACGGGTTTCAGACTGTTGGTCGATTACAACATGTCTGTGTTGCAGTGAAGACATTGTTGGTTTTTTTAAATGACCCAAAACACGGCGCTGAAAGTCCTTGCGGCTGAAGTCCCCGGCGAGCGGCGTAAAGGTCTCCGGAGCCGAGCATCAAACCTCTACGATTACAACCGCCGGCATTGCTGCATACCGGCCCCTTAATCCCACTAAGCCGCCACAATGCACTTCCCTCTGCTCCCTCGTCTCCAGCCTTTCATCCCACGGAAAAAATACACCGTGGACATCCTGCTGCTCCCGTGTCACAGGAGACGTGTGATCCGAGCGTCAGGTGGATTTACGTAATTCAGAGGCTGCCGCTGCTCAGGAAATGAATTAACACACACACACACCCCCCCCCCTCGGTGACCTCAGGTCACAACAACCTCCTCCTCTGATCAGATTATGGACTTAGCGGCGGCTGACCCAAACCACGGTGGTACCTGGGATGTGTTTGGCCCAGCCGATGTTGACCACCAGCTCTCTGTCGGCGAGGTCGCACAGCGTGGTCAGCGCCTTGATGTCGCTCTCGGGCACGGTGGGGTCCGGCATGGCGAAGATGCCCTCCGGCTCGGCCACCAGCAGCAGGGACACCACTTTGTTTTCCACCACGCCGCCAACAAAGACTGAGGGGGGGCGGAGAGGACGGAGTTAGAGCGTCTTTATTACCGACAGAGGAAGGCGCAAACACAGACTTGTTTCTGTTTGAAGGAAGTGGTTCTGAATCAAAGGGGATCAATTGGGCCTCTGGAGCTCAACCATTTAAAACCAGCGATGGCGTCGTGTTAAGAAAGGAAAGAAGGAAGCTGCGTTCATCCGTTCAAAGTGTCTCCACTCAAAACTACGGTTGGCATTGATTGATTCTCGCTCGTCAGCATGTAGAAGCTGTGCACGTGATGAAGAGCAGATTAAACGTCTCGTGTCCACGTTCTCCGCTCACACTCACATGTTTTCTTCTGGGGCAGGGCGCTCTGCGGCTGCAGGTACGGACTGTTCTCTGCATCTATTCTCCTCTTGTACTTCTGTCTGCCTCCTCGAACCCGGTCCAGACGCACGCCTGCACGGACACACAGTCACACGGCTCAACGCGGAGGTCACGTTCAAACGGAGAGGCCGCCCGGATGTCGGCCAATCGTCTGCTCCCGTGTCACGGCGACAGGGCGGAGCGGCGTGCGACCCGCCGCAACGCCACACCCGGGAACTTCAGAGCGGCCGATGACAACCGCTCACGTTAACGGGCGTTGTGGCGGCCTCGTCACCACGGCGATGGAGGCTTAGGAGTGTGTGTGTGTGTGTGTGTGTGCAGTAACAGTCACCAGGTGCGTCTCGGAGGAAAACGTGTCCAGTGAACGTGACTCGGTGGCGGCGTCGGGTTGCCGGAGCCACACAGAGGCCACAGTGACCCTGAGGAGGATCTATAACGGCACTCGACACCTCGGCGCTCGTTCTTTCCTGTGCAGATACGTGTGCAGATCACCAACATGCACATTAAACAACACAATGTCTTTCTAATCGCGGGACGCATCTCGTCGGGTCGAACGGCTTCTTCGTTTATTGCATCATTGGTTTGAAACAGTATTTGGGTTCATTTATAGTTAAGCAATTACAATAACAACTGTTTTATAGAGTTTCTGCTTTAAGACGCTGGTAAGATGGGATGTGACACGGAGCAGAAAGCCAGCAGGAGCTTCCACAACACCACCGTGGAATATAATATAATATATATATATTATATATATTAGATTATATACATATATATATATATATATATATATATATATATATATATATATATATATATATATGTATATTATATAACGCTGCGACGGGTGTTTGGATGAATCTTTGAAGTCCTTCACAGCAACTTAAGTGAGTTATTTGAAATCCTCCTCGCTGATTTGAAGACTTGTTTGTCTCCACCGGCACATCAATCACAGCCTGAATCAATTTATCTAACATCAATCATAAAAACAGGAATTATCCGACAGGAAGTAGTATTCAGCTGAGGGACGAAATGAAGAAGAGGTCCCTCCGGGGGGCAGAGAGCAAGTCCTGGTTACCCTCTCGGCCTTTAGCCTCATCGCTGAGTGAACCAGATCGGACACATTCTGCTACCAGACGCTGGATTCATCTGCGTGTTTTGTGTTTTGTGTTTTGTGTTTTGTGTGCGTCGGCTGTGTCACTGCTCACGGGGGGACGTGCTGACAACAACAAGGCCCAGAATAACTGTGGACGATAACAGACACACCGACCTCCTCTGGTTCGATAAACGCAGACCACGGAGACGTGATCTATTTTTTGCAGCCTTCGTCACTCTGCTGATGGGGGGGACGGGACGGGGGGACGGGACGGGGGGACGGGGGGACGGGACGGGGGGACGGGGGTCTGGGTCTTCACACAGGAGGCCTCTGAAGCTCCTCAGCAACGCTCTCAGGATCAGGGACACGGACGTCCAAGCGCTGATCCGGGGTGATCCGGGTCGCCGCGCTCTGCGTCCCGCCTCCGTCCCCCCCGTGTTCAGTGCAGACTCAACGCTCGCGTACGGCTCGCCACACGGGGGACGGACTAACTTTGGGCGGCAGGAAGAGTCGAGACGTCTTTGCTGCACCGCCGACGGGTCATAAAGTCACAAATCAAACGGTCGGCGAGACGTTGGGTCCACATACATGTTTATTTTCTTTACCGCCGTCGGCAAACTGCGGCGTCGAGCCCTGAACACGTCCTAATCAAATCCCGTCCCGGGTCTCTATGTCTGCTAGCCGGGTATTTAATACGTCCTCCTTTACTGCGGCCTCTCGGGGGAAGGACGCGTTACGAGACGCGATGCAGCGCGTTACGAGGACGCTTACGACGGGAGTTACGAGGGGCAGTTCGCATTTCACGGAGGTCCAGGAATCCCACAAGGCATCTGGAGGAATTTACGAGGGGGGAGGGGGAGCAAAGGGGGGAGGGGGGGAGCAAAGGGGGGGGGGGACGAAGGGGGGAGGAGGGGGACTGGGATGCTGTTGATGCCCCCGCCCCATTAACAGCAGCTAATTTAGAGGGATTGCAGACACAGAGGTGTGTGTGTGCAGGCCGGCGTGTACGAACACGCTCACATGAGCAAACCGACACACGTGTAAACACGCTATAAACACGGCAGCAATAAACAGATGCTGATGTGTAGGTGGGATTAAAGGATCCTTCAGGTTTAACACGACTTGTGTTTTTATAGTTTTAGCCAACGTTTCCACCGGTTTAGGGTTTGTTGTGAGGGTTATGGGTAGTTATGAGGGTTACGGTTAGTTGTGAGGGTTAAGGTTAGTTGTGAGGGTTAGTTGTGAGGGTTAGGGTAGTTATGGGGGTTAAGGTTAGTTGTGAGGGTTAAGGTTAGTTATGATGGTTAAGGTTAGTTGTGAGGGTTAGTTGTGAGGGTTAGGGTAGTTATGGGGGTTAAGGTTAGTTGTGAGGGTTAAGGTTGGTTATGATGGTTATGGGTAGTTATGGGGGTTAGGGTTAGTTGTGCGGGTTAGTTATGAGGGTTATGGGTAGTTATGGGGGTTAAGGTTAGTTGTGAGGGTTAGTTGTGAGGGTTAGGGTTAAGGTTAATGACAGAGAGGGAATATGGCAACATTTACATTTGGCTGAAATGTTACATTCGTTGTATAAACCAGGACTATTGGCAACAATTTGCATTGAAATCCAATCCAATAGTTTTACTACTTGACGCTGCACACGTTTCATCTCTTCATTATCGCCCAGAGGCCTCACACAGCAGGAGGCCGCTGATGTTTTCCTTTTTGAGTCACTTCTAAATGTGGACAACAACATGTCAGCGCTCAGGCACACGGTCCGACTGGAGCAGCGTTCTGTGTGTGCTACGAAAACACGCCACCGCCACCGGTCCGTGTTGTGACCGCGTGTAAAGGCCGCTTGCGACGTAGAGGTAACATTTTATTCTCAATTGATCTTTGTTACATTAATTCAGTCTCTTTAAGAGTATGAATACATTGGGTTGATTGTCCAAGTTTTTCAAACACGTTGTTAAGAAGTCTCGTCCCACTAGTTCCAAGCAGTGACTCGCTTCCTTTTCTTAATAGCTGCTCTGGTTTCACACACACACACAGACACACAGACACACACACACACACACACACAGACACACACACACACACACAGACACACACACACACACACACACAGACACACACACATTTCCAGAAAACATTTCTGAGGAACGCTGGTGGACCTTTGAACAGTTAGAACCCTCTGTCCATCGCAAAGACACTCCTCTGCATTGTTCAGCCTTGTGTTTACCACACACACAAAGGCCTGCACACACACACACACACACACACACACACACACACACACACACACATCACACCTGGCACAAAATGTCCACAGTGGCACAAAGTTTAACTGTCAATGGTTTTGGGTTTCACTGTCTACAGAACTGCTGCAGGTTATCGGGTGAGACGCCGATCGGCGGCTGTTTCCAGGAACGCACAACGGGCGACACAACGGGCGACACAACGGGCGACACACACACACACCTGTTAGAGAATTTACTCGCTGGCTGCTTGTTTTTTGTTTTTTCCAAACGGTCCCAAGGATAACGTTTGAACCGATGGCAAGAACGCCGACCGATCAATCCCAGAAAAAGCCACTGAAACGATGCTCGGCCGAGGCCTGAGAGCGACCTTTGGTGTGTGCTGACCTTCTCTCAACATGCCCACGGACAGACACTTCACGAAGCGGCACGCCTGGCAGGACTTCCTCCTTCGCTTGGTGATCTCACATTCGTTGGACGCTGGGCAGCTGTATTCAATGTTACCTGGAGGGGAGGAGAGGAATAAACAATGGTTCATGTTTCATCCTTCATTCAGTCAAAAGGTTGATGGTCATAATTGGAGCAGCGGTCACGGGGGTCCCGACCCCCAGGTCCTACAGATAAACGCCGGGGAGACTGGAGGGCCTTTTGTTAGAATGTCTGTTTTGTGACAAATACGTCGGCGTTCGGCCCGACGGCGTTCGGCCCGTCGGCGTTCGGCCCGACGGCGTTCGGCCCGACGGCGTTCGGCCCGGTGGTTACTGCCGCTCTCAGCTGCCGCCGGCGATCAGAAACAGGAAGTATCTGACGAGCCAGACGTCACCGCTCCTCGGCTGATTTTGGCCTTTTGAACCCTCCCACAGGCCGGCGTCCTGCAGAAGCCTAAGACATCGTGAACCGGGCCGAGGGCCCGAAGAGCACGAGGCCATCTGTCTTAAAACAGCCACAGTAATGGACTTCAGCCCGAAGATGTTGACTATACACAAGAGGCGCGGAAGGTTTAACCGCATATCAGCTGTTTGCAAACAGGTATTTTCCGCAGGTGGAGGGGGGAGGGGGGGGGGGGGGGGGGGGGGCGGAAGCTTTGAGCTACCTGACCGGGTTCTGTTTATACCCAAACATCCGCACCCTGTTCCTGGTTAAACGGGTCCGCGTGATGCGGGGAAGCATTATGAGTCGGCCCGCTGTTACCGAGCGCGTGGAATGCGTGTTTTAGCCCCCCCCCCCCCTCTCACCCTGGATGGTCCTCTTGAAGAAGGCCTTGCAGGCCTCGCAGGAGGCCACGCCGTAGTGGTACCCCGAGGCCACGTCGCCGCACACCAGGCACACGCGCTTGGCCACCGAGCCCAACATGAACTCACACTTCACTTGGCTTTCCTCCTCCGCAAACATGCTGTAGGGGGGAGAGAGGGAGGCAAAGGGGGAGGAGGGGGGGCGACACGTTTAGAGCAATGCGCTCGGACAAGTGACGGAACCAAGCGAGCCGCGCGGGAGGCCGACCTGTTGGCCCCCGCGCTGTTGGCCGACCCCGGCGTGTGCGCGTAGAGGCCCGGGGAGTCCAGCCCATTGCCGTGCACGTGGTGGCCCTTGAGCAGCGCCCCGTAGCTGGAGTTGGTGTCCGACGAGGAGCTTCCGGGGCTGGGGTGGGCCGGGCTCACGTCCCCCTGGGAGCTGGGGCTGGAGGGCTCGCGCTTTATGGTGGAGGGACAGGTGGGGTCCAGGCCCCTCACGGACATCCTGCCCAGGTGTCTGCAGAGGAGACGTTATCGTTAGGGATCGGATGCGTTCGTGCTGGAGGCGTCCAGGTCGGTTCTATACGAGGCTTAACACAGAAAAACCGTCTGCCTTTATCTCTGGATTCATACGCGTGTTTTCACCCCCCCCCCCTTCAGTCTGCTGCATAGACCAGCGGCTCTCCGTCAGCACGCCGCTCATTGGTGCATTCATGCCTGCGTCCCATTTACAATCTAAAGCGGCCGTTTGTCATTTCCAATCCCCACATATGCAAAGCTGCTGTCTATTAGTCTGCTGCGTGTCTCCCTGTGTGCAGATGTTACAACAGACTCATCTTCACTGTCAGTTCAGATCATCAATGGAACCAACCGAGACAAATTACTGAGCCGAGATGTTTGTGATAGTTCATTTTATGTGTACGGATGTCAATAACACACACAGACCAGAATACTCCCGTGTCTCGTGTCGTGCCATTGCTGACATATTTAGAAGTATTTTCTATGAATACAACGGCTTAAAATACATTTCCCCGCGTGTCAAAGTCATCATCGCTTTATTATTGGATCGAAATGTGACTACAACAGACTCAGTGTCACCACGACGACCAGGAGAACGCCAGGCTCACCACACACGCACACACGCACACACGCACACGCACACACACACACGCACACACACACACGCACGCACACACACACACACGCACACACGCACACGCACACACGCACACACGCGCACACACACACACGCACACACGCACACGCACACACACACACACACACACGCACACGTACACACACACACACGCACACGCACGTTGTGGCGTCAGCCGTTCATGTGTGGATGTAAAAATAAAAACCATAGACAGGATACATGTGATCAGGAACATGTTCAAGCTCCATGCAGGCGCACACACACACACACACACACACACACACACACACACACTTGTGTACACCCTTACACACACATTTCAAAGCAAGTGTCTTCATAAACACCCTGACACATACTGGCATGCAAGTGTTCGTTGCCGGGCCGACTTTAAAAAGACCCCCACTGTCTCACCCTCTTTCACATGCAGAGACACACACGCACACACACACACGCACACACGCACACACGCACACACGCGTGATGTGAGGTGGAAGTCACCGTCTGTTTCCTGCCATGTAAATCACAGTTTGCTCGGCCACAAGTCATTTGTTAGGCAAAAGGTCGGGCTGCTTTTCGACCACCTGCAGAGTAAACCACGGCACGCGCTGCTGACGCCTCCACCGGGCCACCGAGGCTCGGTGAGACGGCACGCCGCCGACCCCGAACTGAGTAACTATGGCAACGTGATCAGCATCTGCTCTCCTGTCAGTGGGGTTAGTTAGAATTATAATTATGGCAAACATTTGCCTCTTTACACAGCAGACACACACACGCAGACACACACACGCAGACACACACACACACACACACACACACACACACAGACGTCAGTGTTTAGTCCCCAGCTGATCCTGATAAATGCTGCATTATATCAACTGTTGTTTTTATTTGTCTTTACTGAAAACTGCTGTCCTGTCTCCTGTCGGCCAGAAACCTGAGAGCAGTCAAACCAAAACAAGCGCCTCTGGGTGCTTAAAGGCCCCGGGGGGGGTGAGGGGGGTGAGGGGGGTGAGGGGGGCGAGGGGGGCGATGGGGGAGGGGGGGGGGGGTTGTTCGCTGTGGCTTTTTACAGTCGCTCTTCCACAATACTTTGTTCAGCCGTAAACATTTGTTCTGTAGCAAAGCGTTCGTTGCCTGTGAAAAAGCTTTTCATCAATCAGAAGTGAATTGCAGCTTTACTTAATCCTTAAACTGAGTCTTTAACTCACCAATAAACACGGTTCTTACCCCCCAGCCGGTTCTTACCCCCCCCCCTCGCTGACTGCCACCCCCCCAGTCCTCTTTGGGCGGCTCTGGTCTCTCTGGTCACAGGCGTCCATGTGGCTCCCTGACAGATGCAGAGTATCTGTCATTGTGATGCATCACGGGCGGGAGGACGGGAAGCCAGTGGGGGGGGGCTTTCATAATGAAATGGCATTAGTGGGGGCTGATCAGATGTGATGTAATATTCACTCTGACAGATTACTAATCTAGAACTCCACATAAGAGCCCATCAGAACCCTGTTGGTGCAGCTCAGCGGGGGGTAAATCAGAGGGGGGGGGGGGGGGGGGGGGGGCGTCTGCATGTGTCGGTGGTTATTCAGAGTTATCGTACCTTCACCTCTTTGTGTCCCCAGAATCCCAAACAACTCTAATTGCACCTCGACAACAAAGACCAGAATTCAGCGTGAAACGACGAGGAGACAGAAAGAGAGACGGGGGAGAGAGACGGGGGAGAGAGACGGGGGAGAGAGACGGGGGAGAGAGACGGGACACGCAGACGGGGGAGAGAGGGAGTGTGAAAAGGGCAGAAAGAGAAGGGGCAGTGGCTCATTAACCCGGGGGTGTTGAAAGCAAAAGGGAGAAGGAAACACTCACTTCCAAACGAGCAGAGTCATAATGCGGGAAGGGGGGAGAGGGGGAGGGAGGGGGGAAGGAGGGAGGGGGGGAGTGGGGGGAGAAGTGACAAAGAGATATAAAGAAAAGTCAAATCTACAGGCCCTTCGGGAGGTGAAGAGGAGAAGTAAAGCCACATCCACCCTCCTGACTGACCTCGTAGCCCCGAGGAGCCTTTATTCAGGTCAGTGTGCTTTCTTCTTACACTAATGAGCCGGTAGGAGATCAGTGGCACCGTAAGAGCCTTAGTCAGGCTTTGGACCGGGCCGATGGCACGGAGACCAGGGCGCTGCTGCTGGAGGCGGCGGGCCGAGGACACATGGCGTGCCGGGGACACATGGCGTGCCACGCAAGGGGGTCATCTGCGGCCGCCTTCTCTCCCGGTTCTTCATCCGGCTGCTTCTGTCGCCAGAGATCAGCCGACCTGTTCGTCCACTACTTGGCCTCTGGTCCTCTGTTCCTCTGGTCCTCTGGTCCTCTGGTCCTCTGGTCCTCTGGTCCTCTGGTCCTCTGGTTCTCTGGTCCTCTGGTCTTCTAGTTCTCTGGTCCTCTGGTCCTCTGGTTCTCTGGTCCTCTGGTTCTCTGGTTCTCTGGTCCTCTGGTCCTCTGGTCCTCTGGTCCTCTGGTTCTCTGGTCCTCTGGTTCTCTGGTTCTCTGGTCCTCTGGTCCTCTGGTCCTCTGGTCCTCTGGTCCTCTGGTCCTCTGGTCCTCTGGTTCTCTGGTCCTCTGGTCTTCTAGTCCTCTGGTCCTCTGGTCTTCTGGTTCTCTGGTTCTCTGGTCCTCTGGTTCTCTGGTCTTCTAGTCCTCTGGTCCTCTGGTCCTCTGGTCCTCTGGTTCTCGTCCCCCGCTTGTCTCCTCGGGGAGGGCGGTGTCGCCTCGTATCTCGTATCCCGCCCCCCCAGAAGACGCCCAGATGGGTTGTTTTGTCAGAGCCGAGCGATTATGTCACAGCGGACAAAGCGCAGCGGTGACGATGATGATGATTATTATTTTTATTTTTCATATGATTACAGAAAAGGAGAAACGGTTTCTTTTGTTGCTTTGAGCCGTTTCCCTGTTGGATCTCAGCGCTCACCTTCTACAAACAGCGAACAATGTGGACTGTGAGGAACGTGAACCGATGTTCACGGGAAGGAAACCTCACTGGAGCTAAAAGGATTCGTCAAATAATCGACTCATCGATCAACAGAAAATGATTGATCTTCAATTGTGAAATCTTTCTTCTTATTTAACTTACATTGTAGCATATATTTAGACATTGCTAGATGAGCGCAAAGAAGCATTTTCTCATATATTATAGACGAGGAATTGATTATTCAATAAGAAAATTGCCATATAATGAAATGCTGCAAGATTAAGAGACAAGTTTTAAACTGCTGATAAATGACAAATATTTGCAGCAGTTCAAACAGAGATATATCATAATATAACGTAAGGATGCTTGAGCTTTGACAGAAAACGGACTCTTTGAAGTATTGAGCGTAATACTCGTGCAGCACGACACGTGTTCGCCACAAACACTCAACACAACGTCCATCAATCAAACATGAACGCACATGTCATCCGAGTCGCACACATCACGAGGAAGCAGCCGGACACACAACTTTCGCTCTCGCTCGGCTCCCCCCGAGTGACCCTGTGGGGTCACAGTGACGGTGGAAGGTGAAGGTACTTACTCTGTGTCAGAGTGATAGGTGAAACACTCCGGGAGGTAGAGGTCGACTAAATCCATGTGCACTCTGCCACCATGCTCTGCAGACGTCCTCCTGATTGTCTCCACTCTGTCCTCCAGCGCCTCACAAACCGTGGCTCTCGCTGCGGCGTTTGTCACTTTGTCTCTGCTCTGCCCCCGAACTGCGTCTCCATCCGGCGTCCTGCGGCTCCGCGGCGTTGTCCCCTGTCTCCTGCCTTCTGACTTCCTGTCGCTCTCCTTGGCCACCGGCTGCCCTTGAGGTCCGGGCGGCTGTGACTCGCTGGCTGTGTGGGACAAGGGTCTCCGAGCAGAGCCGCACCGTTCCGATCGGCCTTCCCTCACAAGGCTGAGCCGGCAGCTGATTGGCCGAGCGCCGAGCCAATGAGAGGCGGCCTGTGGCCGGGGCAGGTGGATGTGACAACAGAGGATGTTCTAAGAAGTAACTTGACGTGGAAGCGGTGAAGGTGAATTCTGTATTGTTCTTATTATAATAGCAGGAAGTAAAGGACAAATAGTGAGCACCCAATAAAATATACTGTGTGTGATCTTGATTAAATAATCGATCATTCTAAGGCAGCAGCAAGATGAATAACATATTAACAGATCCACAGAACATCAATGACAGGCATCTACCGATAACATAGTGTGGTTCCAGTTTATTTAACATGAAAATAACAAGCTATTCACATTGTAAATAAGCATATTTTAGTTTTGCATTATTGGTTGAAGAAAACAAGCACTACTGCACATATTCAGCCCTGTAGACAAAGAGTCATTAGTTGTACTCAGATCCGAAGAAAGAGCTTTGCTAATTAACATGAGGACAGTTTGCAACCGAGCCTTAACCGACTTACCTGCACAGTACGTAACTGATCAGCCCAAAGCTTTCCCCCTTCCAGTGACATCACACGCGTGCACGCAAAACAAGAAACACAGCAAGTGGTGCTTGGATGGGGACAGGTTGAACAGGGGCGACGAGACGTGGACGGATCAACTGAGACACCGGAGAACAGAGATAAATGTACTATTCTGACTTTGGCAGCGTTTTCAGATTGTCCTCGTTCACCCGGATTTAATGAGAAGTCAGTTAATAAGAGATTAAACCTTTAATAATGACAATAAAACACCCTTTATTGATACTATTAGCAGCTAGTGTACTATAAACCAATAAAGACCAAATATCTATACGGTGTGTTTGGCTGTTTGTAGACACACACACACACACACACACACACACACACACCACAGCTCAGTGTGTGAGTTATTTTGCAGTAAAACACGTTCTTTCTACAAACATTCAACCAGAGATGCAAATTGCCCCCAAAGCGACGACAGTGTGAGCGGCAGAACGCGCGCATGCCAAACGGAAGTGCGGTTGAGCTGAAGGTGCGCTGCTCCTCTGAAGTCTCTCCGGTGCACGTGACGCGTGACCCTCACCTGACCAGCCTGCGCACGAACCAACTCACCTGCGCTAATCTGCTGTGCGGATAAAGGGCAGACAGCAGACTGCGCGGAGCGGGGCCTTATCTCGTTACGCGCGGCATGAAAGAGCGCGCCGGGAGTCGTGCATGCAGCCGCGTGCGCGCGGAGGCACAAAGGAGCGCGCGCGCGCACGCAGAAAGGAGCCACGAGGCGATAAAGCACAGTGGGACTTCTAACGGTACATGATTTTATCTCAACAACAAACAAAAGCCAGACACACATTAATGCATCACGCGAACCATTACGCACACGGAGGAATTATCTTTTATAAACCATTTAGGAAACCAAATGTTGACGTTACGGCCAAGTGGCTCTTATCTCTCAGCAGCCGCCATCAATGGAGCGGGTTTTTTTTTTTTATTTGCTCAAACGGAGCTGAGAAGATTGTCAGATATTCAGGTTCAAATCCAAGGTGGAGATTAATCGGTTTGATCGGGGAGGGTGTTTCCCGCTCTTGAGACGCGGCGCGTCACGTGAGTAAAGCGCAGCGGCGTCGGCGGCACTTGAGAGATCCGACGCACCGGCGCGGTTTATTCAGCCGATAATTCACTCATTTCCACAAAGGCCTTTTGTTTCTCCGCGGTGGCTTCGTGCCAAACGTGCACGTGTTGGAGGAAAAAAGGTTACAGAAAGAACTCGTTAATTATCTATAAAGAGGTTCCGAATGAAGGTCCAACATTTTACCCATAAAGCTTCGATCTGGTGGCATCAGAGTGCACAGCATATTAAATATATATATATTGTTTATATAACAGTGAGGACTGATTATTTTATTTTGAAACTCTTACTCGTGGAGGGATGATATCGATATTTATTTGCAAGAAAAATCATTCAAAACATTGACATTGGTCTCAAATCAATGAGTTGAGAGCTCTTGAAACCGCCGACTGAATAACGCCCAGAAATAGTTAGCGACCACGTGTGAAAGGGGATGTAAGGAGGCCTCCAAGGGGCTTCAAAATACAGCCCGAAGGACAAAACCACAAGTCAAGTTAACCGAGCAAAGGCAGTAAGATGAACCACAGCGAACTGGAAACGGAAAGAATCTCAACGCTGCAGTCGAGATGCAACCGGCTGAACATCAAAAACATCTGGACAACACGGCTGAAGCTCAATAGCGGCTCCGGAGGGACCCAGCTGCCAGCCCCTGACCCCTGACCCCCACGCACTACGTGCATCGCACTCCCGCTGACAAAAAGCAAAAGTACAAGTGAAGCAGACACCCTTCGCACATGTGTGTGTGTGTGTGTGTGTGTGTGTGTGTGTTTTCTCCTCATCCCTAAACTCACACACATCAAATCTCAGCCTCCAGGGACGGCTGTCGGATTGGCTTCCAAAACTGGACAGTCACTCCGCAACTCCAACCCCCACCACACACACGCACGCACACACACACACACACACACACACACACACACACACACACACACACACACGCACACCACGCACACACACACACACACTCACACACACACACACACACACGCACACACATTAGCATCAGCCCTCAGTTCTAGTGAGTATAATCTGCTTGGTTTATGTCTGACTCACAGTCATCCATCAATTACTGAGACAGAGGGACTATTGACACTGTGTGCAAACGTCTGGAGGACGTCTCACACACGTCCACGGTTTGCAGAAGGAGAAGGAGGAGGAAGTAAAAGTGGACAAAAAGAGACAAAGGAAGAAAGTGGAGAAGGAAAATGGAGGGAAATGTGATATGGAGGGAGGAGCTTTTCTTCTCCGTACAGTTCCGCGTCTTTAAATAGACGGATGGGACGGCAGAGCGAAGAATGATGGATGAAGTGACAGATTGGAACAGGATCTGTTTCATTGTATCGATCCTTTGCTCACTGTACAGGGATCAGAGGTCACACACACACGCACACACAGACACACACACAGACACACACCAGAGGCCAGAAGAAACGCAACGCAACCGTAGAAACGTCACTCAGAGCTACTGAGACCTGCTCCTCGTACCCAGAGGGTCAGTGGTCTTTAAATGGTTTTCACTCTGGACGTCCTGCGTCCCCACCGGGGAGGACGCCAGTCAGTCCCGGGACACCTACGTGCACAGGAAGCCACTCATGCATTCACTCATAGTTTGGGATCATGACTAAATGCACAGTGTCACATCTGGTTCACACCCCAATAACTTGGCTACACTGCCCCCTGGTGGGCGGATCTATTCACAGGTCGCGTTGAACTGACCACGAGCTTCATTAAAGCTGATTATTTAAACATTTACCCATTTTATCTCCAGCACAGGCCATTGTTTCCCTCGGGCCAAACATCAGGACATGTTGTCTTTTGGCTGTAGACCATCTGAATGTTCTTAGGGAGATTATGTAACCAAGCCTGTCCTGACCATGTGGATTACGGTGAGCTTTCCTTCATATTCTCAATAACATGTATTGGATTAAGAGGTGAGCGTCTGGTCTTTGGCTCGTTAACCTCGTGATGGAGTCAACAGATGTTCTTCATACACATCCTTTACACAAGTAACCCTCCTATTACACACACACACACACACACACACACACACACCTGGTTCCCAGACCAGTTCCAGGTGAGGACACACACATCGGACCGTGGGAGTCAGCACCACGCACAGTGCTGATGTCAGGAACTATTACACTCACTCAGCAGGTCTCGTCCATCTCACCTCATCGCGTTTATGACAGATTCACCGTGTGGCTCCATCAGCACGTCGACCGACCAACACAACGCACACGGAGACCGAAAGAGGCGTCCTGCTCCTATGCGTTCGCTTCCTGGCTCTGCCTCTCCCCAACTCCCCCGTGTGTCCACAGGCCGCCCAACAACGCCGCCCAACAACGCCGCCCAACAACGCCGCCCAACAACGCCGCCCAACACGCCGCCCAACAACGCCGCCCAACAACGCCGCCCAACACGCCGCCCAACACGCCGCCCAACACGCCGCCCAACATGCCGTCCAACAACGCCGCCCAACAACGCCGCCCAACACGCCGCCCAACACGCTGCCCAACAACGCGCCCAACACGCTGCCCAACACCCGGCCAACAACGCCGCCCAACACGCCGCCCAACACGCCGCCCAACAACGCGCCCAACACGCTAGCCAACACGCCGGCCAACAACGCCGTCCAATACGCTGCCCAACACGCCGCCCAACACGCCGTCCAACACCGCTGTCCAACACCGCTGTCCAACACCGCTGTCCAACAACGCCATCCAACAACGCCGCCCAACACGCCGCCCAACATGCCGCCCAACACGCCGCCCAATACGCCGCCCATCACGCCGCCCAACACGCCGCCCAACACGCCGCCCAACAACGCCGCCTCCCTCAGCTGACCCCTGGGGGTCAGTGCATTTCCCTGGGGGAGGAGTGGGAGGGGTCGGGGCATAATGTGACGCCAGGCCTCCTTTCCTCCTGCATCACCCTCCTCAAAGGTTTTGGAGTTTTCTTGTAAGTGAAACGCCGTCATCCTTCAGCCCGCGGCCCCCCGCTGGGCCTCCCCGAGGCAGCCCGGGTCAACGTGTCGTCTTCTGCAGGATCACACATGACAACGACCCCCTTTGTAAGCAATGACTTCCAATTACAGACGCACAACTATCGATCCGTCCACAGGAGCAGTGGGGGCGAGGAGAGGGTGCTGTTGTGTTTACTGACGCCTCTCTTGACGCCCCCCCCCCATCTCCCCCATCTCCCCCACGCACGACAACGCGGTGGACGCGGCTGCAGGCGAACTAAAACTGCTGAATAATTGCAACTGACTGAAAGTCCCACATGTAGGCGGGAAAGCGAGAAGTGACGTGAGCCAATAAAAAGCTTGAGAGAGAAGTTCACCTGGGAGCAGAGACCTTCACCTGGTCTCTCACACACACACATATTGTGCGCACCTCTGTTTCCATCCAAACACCACATTGTGGTTTCCAAGCAGAAAGGGACATATTACAAGAAGCCGCCCGTCTCCTTCTTCTCGATGCTTCGGCTCGAGCACTTACGGTCAGTTTCATCCGCCGGCTGGACGGCCGGTCCTCGCCTGCACGGCTGCAGTCCGTCAGTCAGTCTCAAGGACAAACGCTCCAGCTCTCCTCGCCTCCGGTCTCTGTGGCTCAGCGATGCAGCAGCAGCAGCTCGCACACGCACACACACACACACACACACGTGCACACACACACACACATGCACTGCCCTCTCGCTCTCCTCCCAGCGTCTCTCTCGCTCTGATCCAGTGCCGGGTTTACCTACCTGCCTCTCTGGCTGACAGGGGAGTCCTGAGAGTGTGTGTCAGATGGAAAGTGTGTCTCCGCGAGGGGGAGGGTGGGAGGCTGGAGGGAGGGTGTGTGTGTGTATGTGGGGGGGGGGGGTAGAGGACACAACAGCGCTCATGTATTCCCATAGATACAGAGGAGGGATTTCTATTGCAGCCTCGCAAAGAGACGGAGGGGAAGAGGGAGGGAGACGGGGGAGACGGGGGAGCGCCGTATGCATGGCAGGGCGATGCATGCGTAGATGGAGTTGGAGGTATTTAGAGGGCGTGTCCTCATGACCAGTTGTGGATTAAAAAGAGGCTGCGTGTGTGGCGAGAAAGTTGACCGTGGTTGTGACAAATGAACTTTGACCCAGCAGACTGTTCCTGTTGCCAGTTGTTTGGTGGGAGGTTTTAATGATACCTGTAACATTTTATTTATAGACACCTGATTTGTTTAAATGTTAACATGCATCCTGGTTGGCAGACAGGGACTCATTTACATTTATAATTATAAACTGTTATAATGCTAAGCTAAGCTAACCGGCTGCTGCTTCATATTTGTCTTTTCACCCAATTCTCCGCTACGAAGAGAATGAGCGCATCTGTCAAAGTATTCCTTCAATGGATGCTCGTGAAAACTGATGTTTTAATAAGCACACACATAGAAAACTACTCCAACATGAGCGTGGATCGAGTTCAATTCGACTAAATTGTACTTATAATGGTTCTTATCTATAGCAAATTGTAAATCTTATTTGATGAAATTGCACTTTGTTTCTTGTTCTTCTGAGTTTGTGTCCTCAACAGTTAGAGGACAATAATATTTTTACAGCACAACTTCTTGAACATTTCTGAATTGATAATTTAATTTATTATTATTTGCTTTTCTAGACATTAAACTCTCCCTGCACATAAAATCATTTCAGATCTGTGCAGACGATCGCAGGCAAACAACTTCACCCGACGGCCTAAACGAAACCCAAGAAACAAAGTTATCACATCAAAACGCTTCCAGCTGGAGGATCTGCGGTCACACAGGCGTCATCGGATTAAACCTTCAGCAGCGACAATGAAGTGAAAACACCTGAGAGACAAAAAGGTTTTAAAAAGGACCTTTATACGCGTGTAATTACAGCACCAGACAGCAGTACAGCCGTGTATTATTAGCCAGGCACTGGCTAATTACACGGTAAGAACACGTCAGGATTAAATACCGTAACTAAAGGACAGCTCACACATGCTTCCATGCTGGTGTCAAACCAAGAGGAACAGCGAGTTTCATTTAATCTTTTCTTGGTTTTTGGATAGATTTAAAAACAACAACATTCTGATGACTTTCCATTAAATGATCATATTATAAAAGGAGGAGTCCAGATGGTGGAACACACGTCCTGACAGTATAATCTTACTTCATCACCTAAAAAATACATGTTGAGGTCCGATCTGCTCAAACATTCTTTGAGTCCAAAGTTATTGTGCAATATTGGACGAAACCGTTCGTCCTTGATTCACCACAACAAACCGTGCCGTCCTCACTGGCTCAGAATAACTAAACATTAGGTGTCGATGCCTTTGCTTTTCTCCAACATGGAGTTTCTTCAGAAGACATTGGGAGTCTCTTCTGCAGCTCAGTGTCTTTCCACCGTCCCGTTTCCTCAATATGGGAAGGTTTGTCTTTCATCACAGTGATGTTTCTGTTTCTAAGTAAAACCTCATTCCTTTCCTTCTCATGAATCACATGACTGGATCCCTCTGGACCGTTATTTCTTTTTTTAATTACGTGAGTCCGTCTCCCTCGCACCTCGGGGGTCTTCGGGCATCTTCTCCCACCCTGCTTCGGGTTTGCGGTCCAGACGGCGGGTGTTCAGTTGAAGCCCAGACCGGTGCCTTTGGGTCTCTGCGTGGCCCGGACGGGCTCGGTGATGCCCCTGCCCTCCGGACCCAGGCCCGTCCCGGGGCTCCAGCCCATGCTCTGCAGCATCCGACTGCCCATGTTGGAGTCGGGGATCGGAGCCGCGTTCTCCCCGACCACGGCTGAAAGAGAAGTCACAGGTCAGAGAAGTCAACAGTCGAGTTCCCGTCCACGTCCGTCCAACACGAGATCACCTCATCATTTTATCCACATTTTGCCCAATACACGTTGCAGGAACTCAGTGACCTTTGACCACCAAATGACCATCAGGTCACGCGAGTCCAACTGGATGTTTTTGTCAAAAAAAAAAAAAAAAGCATTCCTGAGATCTGGGATCATGTCTTTGAAGATGGTGCAGAAATGAGGTCACAGTGACCTTGATCACCAAAATCGAATCCGTTCATCCTTGGACCTTCTGGAAATATCAGGTACACAACGTGAGGTCACAGTGACCTTGACCTTTGACCACAAACGCCAAGACTATCCGTCCTGAAGCAAAAGCACAGCAAGTGAGGTCCTTGTTCGTCTCAGACTCATCGCCGCTCTTCCTGAAGGTTCACGGTCACGTGGCAGATGCCGACTTCATCTTCGTGAAGCCGGGGCGAAGCCCGCCGGGGTGGAGTCCCCGGTGGATTCAAGGCAAACTGTCCGTCGTACTTTTGGCCGGACCGCCGCTGACTGAAACTACACAAAAAGCTGCTACTCCATTGTGCGAACAATTGATGTGTCACGGTCTAAAATGTGATCAATGTGGGACACGGCTTCAGAGGACATTACAGCTTGACCTAAACAGTAAAAGGCTCTCCTGTCCTGGTGGCTCGGGTCAGCTGATGGGACTCAAGCGTTCCTGGCTAAGAGCTCTAAGGTGATGCTTTAATGATGAGAGGGGGGAGGGAGGGATGCCAAAAAGGAGGGACTCGCTCTCTCGCTTCTTGCAGAAATGCGCAGTGAAAGCCGCCTTTGTTTACATCTGTGTGGGTGTGAGACGAAAAGCCGTAAAAGACACTTGGGCGAGGGGGGGTCAAAGTGAGAGCCGAGCATTCGATAAAAAACGGGCAGCGGGTAAAAAAAAAGAGGAAAAAAAAAAGTACCAGATGGTGTGTTGGGTGTAGCTGGTTTGCGTCCAATACCTGAGGGGGCGGCGGAACCGAGGGGGGCTGCTTTTCGCCTCCGCTTGACATCCCCGGTACACAGAGAGCCGAGGTGCCCGCTGGTCTGTCTGCAAAACCAGCCAAGCACGACAAAAAAAAATAAAATGGGAGCGTTAGTTGGAGCTGAAATAACACGGTGGAAAGCAGCCTCTTTTTTCTCTGTTTCTCTTTCATTTGAATACCAATTAAAGGTGAAACCAGCGGCGCTGCAGCAGCTGCTAAAGGAAACAAGTCCGTTATAAGTCACTGGTGTTTAAGTGAAACCCTTTGTTCTCACCGGCTGGCGGTTTTCACTGAGCAGCTCCTCCGATGCCCTCTGTCTGACCGGGGGTCCCAGTGCAACTGAAGTGGCAGTGAGGGAGAGAAGAGGGAGGAGGGGGGACTTCAGCTGAAGCTCAGGCAGTTTGCATTAAATCCACGCACGCACGCACGCACGCACGCACACAATCTTAAGAATCAGCAGCCACGTAGGTCCTTGTAGGAGACCAAAATGTTAACTTTGCATTTGAGAGGGAAGACGTTGGTAAAGAAACGTGGCTCACCTGTCCGTGTTCTCTCCTCGAGCTGAACCAGGGCCTGTTGGAGACATGATAGTATGTAATAAGGGCCTCAAACTCCCAGCACTGACAGAAGCCACACTGCTATTTCTCATCGGGTCTCTGATGTCCCGCGTCCATCACAGAGACCTTCACCTTCCGAGACTTTAACTGAGGAACCTTACTTGGAAAAATGAAATTGACTCGGGACAAATGGGCAAATCAATATTATCCGTGAGTGAGCTTAATATTTGTCTATCTATTACGACGTTGTCATAATTAGCATATTGATGGTGGAGTAATGACAGAAGTGTGTTGTTTGAGGCCACGGTGACCTTTACCCACCAAACTGTAATCAGAACAACCTCGAGTTTAAAGAAATGTGCTCACTGATTTCCTCAGATTTCATGTCCGTGAGAAGAAGACCGACGTGAGGTCAAAGTGACCTTTGACACCACAATCTTATCAAGATGCCATGTTTGGCTTTAGGAACTTGACCATCGCAAGTTATTATGGTTATTTATTATTTGGCTAATGAGCATCACTCGTCCACAATGCGAATGTTTCCCTGTCGTCCTCCTGTTGCACATTGACCCAGCCAGCTGATTGCTAGGACGACAGGTGAACAAATGAATGAACAGGTTGGTTCTGCGGTTGGACTCGTGGGATTCTACCGTCTGGTATTTCCTCTACATCCAAGTCAGTAAAACTTGTTGCACAGAAGGATCTTCTCCTGTGACATCAACACTCCACGCAAACGGGAGCCCTGAAGACACGAAGCCTCCGACGGGCCCGGAGGAGTCGCCATGAACTAGACTTCATACACATTTGAGGATGAGGACTCACTCATGGGGGTCCTGGGCCGGTCTGCCCAGTCTGTCGCTGAAGCCCTGACTGGAGCTGGCTCCCTGAGATGCCTGCTGGTTTCCATGGAGACGACTCAGCCTTGCCTGGAACCCTGACCAACAGAGTACTGGTTTGTCACCAATTTATCCGGATTTATGCCAAATATGATCCGCTATGTATAACGTAGAATTGTTTCTAGTCTGAGGCTAATTTGAATGATGTTTAACAGGAAGCACTTTAGAGCATAGGAGTGTTTGTATGAGTGGGACTATGTGACCTGATGTTATGAAATATACTTCTAGTTCCTAATAGAAATGATGACTACAGCGCCTGCGTGCTTCCAGCCCACCTCTCTGTGCGCCGTGGCTCATGAGGGGGAAGGACCCCGTGAGGATGCTGTTGAACACCGGGTCCGCCAGGTCCAGCTCCTCTGAGCCCGTCTCCCGCTCCCACCAAGGAACCACGCCCGCTATCCCACACGCACCGCCGAGCGCGGACCCGGAGCCCGGCTCGCCCTCGTAGAACCAGTCGCTCTGCTCGTCGTCGGCTGGAGGAAGATGTGCGAGTTACTCTGATGAAGGGAGCTCGACTTTATAAAACCGCCTGATGTGGCGTAAAAAAAAAGGGAAATATCTGTATATATACACACCAACGTTGTCTGTGTGTTCCTTTGAACAATGAAATCAACACATACGAGTATTCACCTTGCCTCCCCTCATCGTTGGTGTAGAGGCCTCCGTCGCTGCTGTTACTGACACTGCTGGTCTCGCTGAAAAAGAAAGAGCGGACGATGGAAACGCAAACCCTTTTTCCCATGAACAAATGCTGCATGTCGCTTACATACACATCAATCAATCATCAATCAGGTGTACAGGAGTCCACGGAGCATGGGGAAAAACAAAAGTCAAAACACTAACCACCTGTCACTCATGTCCTCGTCTGAACCCTTCTGCTCCTCCAACTCCATCTTGTCCTTGGACCCTTCTGTTGGGGAGGCAAAGGGGTCCTCGCTCTCCACCACCACCCCTTCATCCGCAGCCTCCATTCCCAGCCTGTAAGGAGCCAGTTTCCTCTTCTTCACCCTGTTCTTCCCCCCTGCCGGCCCCATCGGCCCACCGCCGCAGAGCTCCATTGCCCCCCTGACCTCACCCGCGCCCAGTCTGTGCGGCCTGGCGCCGGCACGCGCCTTGGGGACAGGCGGCGGCCCGAGCATGGTGCAGGAGAGCGGCTCTGGCTCCGCGGGCGGGTCCACGGCCATGCGCTTCACCTTCCGTCTCCGCCGGAGGCTTCGTGTTCCCTCGGCGGAACCCAGGACGCCAAAGTCGTCGGGCCAAATCGGCCGCTTGCCCCGTCCGGAGTCGGCCGTTAGAGGGGCACGCCGTTTAGGCCCAAGTTGTTCGTCCGAGTCGCTGTTGTCCCGGGCATGGCTGTTGGCGGAGACTCCCCCCGTGCTGGCACGGTAGTCCTGCAGCAAACCGGAGTAGATCTCAATTAAGGGGATTCTGAAGCTTGAGGATGTTGATAAGCCTCTAATAGATCTGATTGGGGCTAAATTGTATTGTTGTTGTTGTTGTTGTGCTCAGGCGTGTCTCTGATCAGCTTTCAGCCCAAAAGGTCCTGGCTGACCGACTGGTCCACTCGGCCCAACTCACCTTGTGTTCCTCCACGCTGGACTCCGAGCCCTCGCTCAGGTGGCCCGTCTCCCACGGCGGGTGTGGGTTGTCCGAGCGTCGTTTTCGGCCCCTCCGCTTCCGAGACTGCCTCTTCAGCAGGCAGCCCACGGCCAGCGCGTGGTCGCCCCCGTCGCCGAAACCACCGCGCGCGGCCTGCTCGGAGCTCTCCTCCAGCGCGGACACCAGGTCGTGGACCAGCTCGTCCATCGTCCGGCTGAAGTGCCTGGAGGGGGACGGAAGGAGAGGACACCGTTTTGGCCAAATAACAACGCGAGAAACTTAAGAAATTCCCATTGGCCAGTTGCTAATTATTGGCATTTCACGCATTGCTCGTTAAGTTGAACCCCCTGCGTGACGTAACACTTAACACCCAGGTCTGATGTAAGAGGCGGGGGTCCAGTTTAACTGCTAACAGGAACTAACATTAGCGCTACTCCTCCGTAGTTAACGTTAGCAAACTGTAAGGCTGTGATTAGCTTCGTGGGCTAGCTAGCTTGCTTAAGTCAACGGCAACACACGTCTAACGTTAAACTAACAAACCAACACTTAAGAAGATTAGTAGTCAATAAACAATAACAACCAGTGTGCTTAATGTCGTTAAATTGTGGTAATGTTAACGACTGTCATCGAAAAATATAGAAGGAGGAGAGCCGTCGACATTGGGATGTGCTTCGCTGCTAGCCCGCTAGCAAAGCTAGCGTTAGCTTCTCGAGCTAGCTGGCGGATTCACGAGAGTTGAGTGGACGTGCGTCTCAGAGATTTCCTACCAGGCGGTTCCCGCTTTGCCGATGGTTTTTAGATTAGCTGCACGGAACATTAAGGCCCCCAAATGCCAGATACGTTCAGCCAGAAACTACGGACAAAGACGTAACGTTATACGCCACGGACACCATTCTGATACAAAAGCTAGAGATCGGCCAGCGGGATCAATATGCGACAAGAGGACAGTGAACGCAACAGGAGGTATTATGCTGCATTCACGTAGGAGGAGACAATTGAAATACCATAAAGTAAAATTTAAAGAATATATAACAATTCTTTTTATATCAGGATATATAATTATTGTTTTATTGCTACATATAAAGCAATTTGTTCATTGCTTTTTACAATTTAAAATCTCATAAAATAATATTTACACTGTAGAAGTTTTGTACCGGAGTTTCCCCACAAGAGGGCAGCAGAGGACAGTGTGCGTGACACACTGCAGCTCTCGTGCTGCCTTCAGGTGCTATGGGAAATATAAAGCTTTTCTTCATGTACCATTACAAGGTACTCGTACATTTGTTTACTTTTACAGGAAGAAAGGTACATGAATATTTACTGTTGTATACGTAGCATGGAGTACGAATATCCACTAGGTGGCAGATTTAAGTTGTGGCCAGTTGAGATTTATAACATGTATTATTATCCTACATATTCCCATATTTTCATTTTTAGTAAAGGCTAACAATTGTCTTTGCAAATGACTCAACTATAAGACCATGAACTTAATGAATTTGCTGTGTTTACTATTATGTATTATTTTTGATGATAAAAAAATGTTTTGAAGAAAAGTCAAAATACGTCAAAAAATATCAATATATCAAATATCCAAAATATCATGGGGAAAAAAATCGTAAAATAATATGGTTTCAGTTGCCAGTGATGAACGGCAGATGATTCTTAATTACAGAATATAAGATTATATTACTCCTGGTGTTAACCAGCTCATTTTTATTCGTACAACCTTCCTCCTCTCTGAAACCTGAATTTTGACAGAGGTCTGATTCTTTTTAAATCTAGAAAAATAAAATTGTCAGACCTGTAGCAGACCTGCGTACTGGGACAAACCCCACAAGGAGAATCTAAAATTCCCACTCAGACAGACAGCAGTGCTACTCGCTGCCTCGGCAGATGGAGGAGAGCTCTCAGCTGGCCTATCAAATATCTGCCAAAGGTCACCGGTGGAAACACCTCGGTGGCATCAGTGTCATAATAACTGCAGCGGTCACGGGAAGAGACTTGGACTTCAGCCCAAGCGACAGGTGTCCTGATCTTCTCTGAATGTCAGTGACGCCACGACTGCAACGAGAACTTTTACACCCTTGGAAAAAAACCTGTCTGGCATGCATTGGGGGGGGAGAGGAACCCCGTGCCAGCCGGGGTGATTTGTCATCTCACTGGCGTGTTATCAAACGTGACTGTGTGTGTGTACGAAGTCCTCTCAGACTAACGTCCCCACAAACAATCCCAGCAGGTGTCCCCTTCCTCAAGCGCCGTGCAAGCAAGAGGGTCCGGTGGCCGATGACCCCTCGAGCACAGCGTCAGGTTTCCGCCCGGGGGGCCCCAGGTAATAAGACGCCGCTCGCTCGCCGTCAGACACTTGACGTGCTCGCAGAGAGAAGACGCGAGCTCCACGCGGGACTGGACCTCCGGGGTTCAATACGACCACATCCGCCCACAGAGGCCACAGAAACCTGCAGCTGGGATGAAATACCTGATGGAATCATGACATCAGCCGAGGATGATGAAGAGTTGGATGAGGCGATTGACCAATATGCCACCGACACCACCTGGAGCTGGGTAAACCAGTGTATATGTACATATATACATATATACATATATATATATATATGTATATATATATATATGTATATATATATATGTATATTACTGGATGATCGTGTTCATGCATGATACAAATTACACATCGTGTGCAGGATTTATATTGTTACGAACCAACAGATATAATGAAATTGTTCAGTGGAAACTGTAAAAATGAATAAATAATATTAGCAGTGGACACGTTGGTGTTGAACATGTTTATTTGGTTAGAAGTGATATTAACTTTGAGGAAAAGGTATCAAGCGTCAGACAGTGTTACGTGTGCAAAGCGTAACTCATCAGGCCGGTAAACGCTTAGAAACAGTTGCTGAATGTGTTGGGATCTTCCTTTATAAATATAATGTGTCTTACCACGTACCACAAAACCTTTATATTAAGACAAAGTCATTTGTGGATATTTCTTTTTGAAATTCCCCATTTTAAAATGTCAAAACAATAAAACGATGTGCATCTCGTTTCCCTCATAATCTCCCTAATTCAATAACCAGCCGTTATTTAGATTTTTTTAACCAACGTACATGAGTGGCAGCTCATGTTCCCATCAGGTCTTATGCCCTGAGCCAATCAGAGGCCTCGCTATCCATCGTCTGTGTCAAAAGATTATGCGACTACTTTGTTAAAGCACCTTTAGCCTCGCTGAGTCAACGCGAGTAGAACGAGGCGTCCACGTGTGGCTTCTGCCGGCTCGGCCACTTAGCGGGGAGTTTGCTCTGGAATCGCTCTTCTCAAAGGGTCGTCGGCGAGAAGGAAGCAAGCGGCTTCATCACGTGGCCTGTGTGTGCTGTTCCTCCGCTTCACGTGTGATTGGTGCACACGCAGAACGCAGCCAGTCGCCAAATCCAAAACTCCAAATTGGAATTGCCTTGAGCGTGAGACCGACCTCGTCAACCGGGAGGTTTCTGTCTCCCGATGAACGTCTCTGAGCGGTTCCCCGAGTCACAACGTGTTTCCGGTTGCAGTCCCACAGTGACCGTACCTGAAGCTGCTCCCACAGGCTGTTTGGTACCAGACTCGATCAGCTGAGCTCAGCTCCTTCTGCTGGCAGCTGATGGGCTCGTGTATCCTGCAGATCCTCTCAGCGCGGCCGGGCAAAGCGCTCCTATAGCATCATGTTTAGTTATCACAGGGTTACTGCTGCAATACCTCAAAATCCGGATGGATACATCTCATGTCGCGTCGGTGAGCCCGTGTAACAGAGAGCACAGGGAGGCGTTACGTTGTGTCGGGGAAGCTTACGGGGTTTAGATGCTTGTGATAAAAATACACCCGGTACATTCAGGCTGTGACGAAAGGGTCAGTTACCCAACAAGTGGCTTCGTGCCGCGATGGATGTAACACGAGAAGAGGCGTTGATCGGGAGAACACGAACACTGGGAGTGCATCAATCTACGCACAGCGAGGGCCATGGCGATGGTACATTCAAGCCCCCGATCTATCCGTAACACCGCTGAGCGTCAGCTGAGGCGGCCGGTTGGTGCGGGGGTCAAAGGTCTAGTTGTCAGGAAACAAACGCGCACGACCTGCAGGGCTGTAAAAAAAACACGTGCGCACCCGTCCCGAGCAACGCAAGGCCGACCAGCTGTGACATTGTACAGTGCGACACGGTGACGTGCGTTCAGCGATTCCATAACAGGGGCCACGGCGGGGTGAACGTTTTCCAAAGAGGCCGGAAGGCAGCACACGGGCTCCGTCGCCGCTAGACTGTGGTGGGAAAACAAGACATGCAGTTCGTCCTTTTATGGTTTCAGTGGGAAACAATCCGCTGCCGTGCACTGTGAACACACACGCACACACACACACACGTGTGAGGCTTCTTAAATACCTGAAACACTGTGAACACACGCACACATAGAGAGCGAGAGGGAGTAGATTTGTGACTTATACAGCTTAGTAAAGTGTCTAAATGTGTCATTAGCTGATCGTGTCTCTACTTCTTGGTAAATCTGGTTGTGTGACTCTGTAACACAGGTGCCTTGCTCATGTACGCGTCTTTGAGTGCGGCCGCAGCGAGGTGTCAGTCTCGACCGTCGACATCGCACGTGGCGGCGTACGGGCCTGTGATTGGCCGCAGAGATCACCTGACTCCCGCAGACTGACTGGGTGACTTCAAACGATGACGTAGACCCCGGCTGTCTCCCGCCGTGCAGGAACCAGCTGCTGCTGCCGGGTACTACCCCCCCCGCCCCCCCCTCATGACTCTTAAAGTGTGACGTCACAGCGCGGCGAGGTTGCGCTACAGTGTAGCTGCACGTCACGTAGCCACACGTCACACCTGGAGCGCGAGCCCGCGGTGCCACTGTGGCAGCCGATGCGATGCGTTTGGCAACGCAACGGCCCGCCGCTGATTGGTCAGCGGGCGGGTTCTGGTGGAGGTGACGTCACCCGCTCGCCCGCAGGACGCAGCGAGACGAAACAGAGGCGCTCAGGGGGGGAAATCAGTCCCGCAGGGACTTAAATAGTCCGGTTTTTCTCTGTGACTCGGTGGCGGGAAGTCAAGACTTTGTCTCTTGTTCAATGTGTGGTTCATCTGTCACTCACCGCCGGGGACAACGCGTTAAAGGCCGTCATCATCTCATCACACCGACAGAAGGTACCGTCCTGCACGTCCCATTTAAACACCAGTAAATAGGCCTCTGTTGCTCAGGTAATTTCCCTCTCCACGGTATGTAATTGTAATGTCCTTCCTGAGTGTTCTTAATGAAATTGATCATTCATCACGTGTAACTTGCTTGGCTTGTTGTTTTATTACATCTCTATAGGTGGTCATTTGATGGGTCATTTGATGGGTTGTGTGTTGGTGGCCATGTGGGACTCGTGGGACTTTCACTGAAAGTGAAATGTCACATTTTCCAGAGGTTCCAAACCTGCAGGAGAAGATTCAGTGCAGCTTGTAAGACATTAAACTCATGATTAATGCTACAGAGTGACTGAAAATAGGTTTTTAGCTCCACTCACTGCGCTTAGAAACCAAGAGGAGCGTCAGTGTTCTCAGACATCGTTCCTCTTTTATGTTTCATTCACGTGTCTATTTTTGGACGAAGCTGCTCTGCTGCATTTGTTCACAGAAACAAATCATTCCCAGCTTTGAGAATCGCGGTGGGGGTCATCAGCTCTGCAACTCAACACCTGCAGTGAGAGGTTCCATTAATAATTAATGACGTTAAGGTCATCTGTGAGAAGTATTTCAAGGCTCAGTCACAGCTTCACCGGCTGCTCTAAAATTAGTGCTCCTGTTCTCCTGTAAGAAGCATGTTCTCCTGTAAGGAACCTGTTCTCCTGTAAGGAGCATGTTCTCCTCTAAGGAGCCTGTTCTCCTGTAAGGAGCATGTTCTCCTCTAAGGAGCCTGTTCTCCTGTAAGGAGCATGTTCTCCTGTAAGGAGCATGTTCTCCTGTAAGGAACCTGTTCTCCTGTAAGGAGCATGTTCTCCTGTAAGGAACCTGTTCTCCTGTAAGGAACCTGTTCTCCTCTAAGGAGCATGTTCTCCTCTAAGGAGCATGTTCTCCTGTAAGGAACCTGTTCTCCTGTAAGGAACCTGTTCTCCTGTAAGGAACCTGTTCTCCTGTAAGGAGCATGTTCTCCTGTAAGGAGCATGTTCTCCTGTAAGGAACCTGTTCTCCTGTAAGGAACCTGTTCTCCTCTAAGGAGCATGTTCTCCTCTAAGGAGCATGTTCTCCTGTAAGGAACCTGTTCTCCTGTAAGGAGCCTGTTCTCCTGTAAGGAGCCTGTTCTCCTGTAAGGAAACTGTTCTCCTGTAAGGAGCATGTTCTCCTGTAAGGATCCTGTTCTCCTGTAAGGAAACTGTTCTCCTGTAAGGAGCCTGTTCTCCTGTAAGGAGCATGTTCTCCTCTAAGGAACATGTTCTCCTGTAAGGAGCATGTTCTCCTCTAAGGAGCATGTTCTCCTGTAAGAAGCATGTTCTCCTGTAAGGAGCATGTTCTCCTCTAAGGAGCATGTTCTCCTGTAAGAAGCATGTTCTCCTGTAAGGAGCATGTTCTCCTCTAAGGAGCATGTTCTCCTGTAAGGAGCATGTTCTCCTCTAAGGAGCATGTTCTCCTGAAAGGAACCTGTTCTCCTGTAAGGAGCCTGTTCTTCTGTAAGGAGCATGTTCTCCTCTAAGGAGCATGTTCTCCTGTAAGAAGCATGTTCTCCTGTAAGGAGCATGTTCTCCTGTAAGGAGCATGTTCTCCTGTAAGGAGCCTGTTCTCCTGTAAGGAGCATGTTCTCCTCTAAGGAGCCTGTTCTCCTGTAAGGAGCCTCCTGTTCTCCTGTAAGGAGCATGTTCTCCTGTAAGGAGCATGTTCTCCTTTAAGGAGCATGTTCTCCTGGTCTCCAAGGGGCGATATGTTGGCATTGTTACAGATCTTTGCTGTTGCTGTGATCAGTTTGGGGCCACTGCCAACTGAGGCGAGGTCACTCGGTCCTCTCTGTTATCAGACAGCTGTGAACCCCGAGGAGTCTTAACTGCTCAGGGATTTATGACGTGTTTGCGTAATAGAAATGTAGATAATTTAGTTGCTGTTGGCGTTGAGCTTTCACATCTGCTTCAGAAAGAACAAACGATCACGCTCTTTGGATGTTTCTCAAATGGAAAGCATCTAAGCAGGACACAGAACTTTGGATGAACGTCTGCAGCCTCCCTCAGACCAGTGAGGAAAGTAATAACTTCATTACGACGGACTAAGAGCTCTGGAGCGACAAACCAGCAGCAGGCAGACCAATGGGTTCCATCTCGTTCTTGCATAACAGTGTCCTTTACCTTAAAGAAATCTAGTCTTCTGCTGTCAATCCCCTCACGTCCCTGCTAAGCCAATAAATAGCGGCGAGTGCCACGGCGTCCCCTCGCTTGCATAAGCACAGACTGGTCTAACTCGGTCCGTCCTTCGCCCTCCGCTGAACGGAAAACAGTCGGGTTGGATTTCCAGACTTATCAGCAACTGTGCGAAGAGGAAAGGAAGGTCGAGGTGGCGTCCGGTTCCTTCTGCGGTGTGCGGTCACCGGACTGCTGGAGAGGAACCGGCCTGCGTGTCCTCTTTCCGTAGACCTCCGTAGTGCAGCTCAAATGAACATTAAATCAGCCTTCACCTCATGGCCATGACATGATCGCCTTCTCCCCGTAGACGCGGCTGAGGGCTTCTGACACTGAGGGTTCTCCTGCGTTTGCTCTGCTCCGTCCCGTAGACCCGTCAGACCATGAACTACGTGGGCCAGTTGGCCGGGCAGGTGTTCGTCCAGGTCAAAGAGCTGTACCGAGGCCTCAATCCCGCCACCCTGTCGGGCTGCATCGACGTCATCGTGGTGAAGCAGCCCGACGGCTCTCTGCACTGCTCTCCTTTCCACGTTCGCTTCGGCAAGATGGGGGTCCTCCGGTCCCGAGAGAAAGTGGTGAGTGGCGAGCGCCCCCGCCGCGACATCGGGACACGTTTAACCTTTCGCATGCCTGAAGTCTTGTTTCCCTCCGTTCGTCCCGCCGCTTCTTCTGCCCCTTTCCCTGCTCCTCAAGGTGGACATGGAGATCAATGGGGAGCCGGTGGATCTACACATGAAGCTGGGGGACAATGGAGAAGCCTTCTTCGTGCAAGAAACCGACAATGACAAGGTGTGCATGAATGTATAATCTGAACAGGACCAAACTAATGTGCAGTGCAACATCCATTGGACATCGATTCAAATAGAAACAAGATCACAGTTCACAAGCTGCTTACAGCCGCGCTGTGTGTTCTCTGCACACACAGCGCGGGATTCTTTTTCCTGAGCAGCACTCGTCTATTTATAGGTGAATATGTGTAAAAGAGTCCTGAATGCAGCGTTTACCACCTCAGGTTTATGAGCCATATTAAGCTGCTGCCTAAATACTGAGGACCAACTAGGCAAAGAAATATTCTTTTCAAGTGGGACACATTCTGTCTACCGACAGACTATTTGAAAAGAAGTAAAAAACCATAATGACACCCTCTATTTTAAGAAAGAGAACCACTAACAAGTGTAACAAAACAAGACGTGAAAACTATGAAAAGCCTGCGGTTCTCCTTGAGCTCTCAGCCGCATGTGTGTAGCATGTGTGTAGCATGTGTGTAGGATGTGTGTAGCATGTGTGTAGGATGTGTGTAGCATGTGTGTAGCATGTGTGTAGGATGTGTGTAGCATGTGTGTAGGATGTGTGTAGCATGTGTGTAGGATGTGTGTAGCATGTGTGTGGCATGTGTGTAGCATGTGTGTAGGATGTGTGTAGCATGTGTGTAGCATGTGTGTAGCATGTGTGTAGGATGTGTGTGGCATGTGTGTAGGATGTGTGTAGGATGTGTGTAGGATGTGTGTAGCATGTGTGTAGCATGTGTGTAGCATGTGTGTAGGACGTGTGTAGCATGTGTGTAGCATGTGTGTAGCATGTGTGTAGGATGTGTGTAGCATGTGTGTAGCATGTGTGTAGCTGTAAGACACAAACGACACACGAGAACGGGCTGATGTATTTTCCCTGCAGTGATGTCAGATTCCTGGTAGGGACACAGACTCGAGAGTTAATGCACATTGGAAGAAAAACAGGGAGGGAGAGTCGGACCCCAAATCATAGTTATACCTCGCTTTTTCCTCCTTGTCTCCCCCTCTCTCTCTCCCTCTCTCTCTCTCTGACCCTCCCTCCCTCTCTCCCCCTCTCCCCCTCTCCCTCTCTTTCTCTCTCTCTCTCTTTCCAAATGTCTGCACACACACAAAAGCCTTTGGATGCTTTCTATGGCAGCGGGAAAACTTCCTGGAAAGTATTTGTGTTTCCTAGAAGGAGGAATTCTCTCCTCCCTCCTCCCTCCTCCTTCAACAAACTGAGGGTCTTTTTTGGACCGGCTGTTTGCTTTAAGCTTGGCGGTGACGGTTCGGATGCCAGAGAAGATGTTTTTATTTAAACAGAATTTCTTTTGTAAATAAATCATGAAATACAAATAAATTTACATTTTCATATAAAACAGCTTAAATCTCCTCTAAATACCTGTTAATGGTCGATCCCCCTCCCTGCCCACAGGAAGTGGTTCCCTCCCACCTGGCCACCTCTCCCATCTTGTCGGACGGTCCGTCTCTGGGCTCGGCGGGAGAGACCGCCAGTGGGACGGCGACGACGATGATGACGAAGAAGAGGAGGAAGAGGAGAAGGAAGGTTCGGGCGGACAGCGTGAGGAGGGGGGAGAGCGGCGCCGACTCCGAGGACGACGACATGTTCACTATAGACATCAGCTCAGACGAAATGACGGGGACGGACAGGTGAGGGAACGGGAGCCATCTGAGGGGGGGGGGGGGGGGGGGGCGGGGCGTAGACCATGAGGTCATTGATAAAACCACATTGTGTGTGTTTCAGGACGCGGGACCTCCCGAGAGACGAGACGGCGCTCGGCTCTTTCCTCCCCGGCCTCCACACCCGCTCGGACGGAGACTGGAGCCCGATTCAGAGGTGCTTCATTCGCCCATAAGGGGAGGAGCCCCGTTTCCACTCAGAAGAAACAGCTGCGTAGTTTGTGGTTCGTCTCTTTCAGCCCCGGGAACTCGCGGCCCACGTCTCCCAAGAGCGACTCTGAGCTGATGACCAAGCCGTCGGAATCAGAAGCAGATCAGAATCCCGCCATGCTGTGGGCGTGGGGGGAGCTGCCCCACGCCGCCACGGTACCCGAACGCCCCCCAACCCACCCCCCCCCCCCCCCCCCCCCCCGGCACACATACAGCTCTACATGTAATCACAGCAGTTGTTCATTACTAATGACTTGCTTTCCAGCCGTCCTTCCTCCCAGTGAAACCCCTCCCTCCACCAGTTTGCCCAGTATCCATCCCACTGTCAGAGAGCACGCACTTCCGCGTGATAACTGGCGAGTCGCCCTCGGAAACATCCGCGCTCAGGCTGCTGATGCCGGAGGCGGCGAGGACGGAGGCGGCGGGGACGGAGGCGGGGGAGGAGACGGCGGGGACGGAGGCGGGGGAGGAGACGGCGGGGACGGAGGCGGCGGGGACGGAGGCGGAGTCGCGGGCAGCTGGCGGTGCGGCGGCGTGCGTGACGTCTTACGCGGAGGACGCCATGTCTCGTCCCCCGGGCAAGACGGACTCTCCGTCCAAGAGACAAGGTAACCATCAGAGGGCGCGAGACACGACAGGAAGTAGAATTCCTTGAGGGAGTTCATGGTCATTTCATCGCCTGAGGAATTTAGCTGTCGGCAACACAAGTCAATATACTTTTGGAATCTCTTCATGAATAGTTACTAAAAATAAGCCAACGGTTTTTACTGGTTTACCACAAAAATACTTCATTTCATGCATATTATTATTATTATTATTATTATTATTATTATTATTATTGAGCTACAACCAACAACAAAACATCAGGACATGAACTTTGCAATAGAAGAGTTGTCAAACAGTCAAACATGAACTTTGAAGAATGTTATGTAGAGAAAACCTTTTACTAGTTTCATCCATCAGAGAAAGAGAAAGCGAACACGAGCCGTCTCTCGTTGCAGACAAGAGGAGTCGCCATCTTGGCTCTGATGGAATTTACCTGGACGACATCACCGAGCTGGAGCCCGAGGTGGCCGCCCTTTATTTCCCAAAGAGGTACGACACAGTCCGCGCGCCGCGGTTCCTCCGTCACGCCCGACGGAGCCGAGCTCACCGCCTCTCCCTCCGTAGCGACGGCGGCGCGGCGGCGAGGAGCCTCCACGGCGGCAGTCTGTCCCCGCAGTCGGCCGGCTCCGGAGGGGACAGCGGGGTGGACAGCTACTGCGAACACGCGGCCGACGGGCCGACGATCGCCATCTCTTTGTGCGGCGGTCTCCATGACAACCGGGAGATCACCAAAGGTGAGGCGCGTCGCCAGCGGCAGAACAGGGAGGGAGAGACTCCTACAAAATAAAGGCGCGTGTCTCCTCTGCAGAGCAGTTCAGCGAGAAGATCATCTCCTACCAGCAGTTTTCGGAAAGCCCCTCCGTCATCGACGACCCCAACTTAGTCGTGAAAATTGGCTCCAAGTAAGACATCGCACGGCAGAGCAATGAACGCCGCCGGCCGGAAGCAGCTCGCGGCTCAATGAACGACCGGTTGAGCTCATGAGGACATTTGGCCGACGGAGCGTTTTTCCGTTGTTTGACATGTTGTTTCTCCCTCAGGTACTACAACTGGAGCTCTGCGGCTCCCCTCCTGCTGGCCATGCAGGCCTTTCAGAAACCGCTGCCAAAGGTGAGTAGCCCTCCCCTGCCGCTGCACCCTGTGCGACTCCACCCGGCGCACCTTCAGCTGCCGCGCATTATCGTCCGATCGGTCAACGTACTGAATGTTATCGTGGACGTGATGCCGTGTGATCCACTAAATCTGTTCTCCTTAAACGTTGTCCCCCCCTTGTGTCCCCTCGGTGTCCGTCCATCAGTCCTTTTGCCTCAGTTATATTCACGCAGCCTTAGAGTTTCTCCTCGGTTGCCTCACTGGTGTTCTGGGCTACAGCTCCGTACGTCGCAGACCGCAACCTTTCACCGCTTCCTCCCGTTTTCCCGAATCCCAGTCGCCCCCCATGCGTGCTTCAGCTTTGAGTTTCTTGGGTGTGTTTTTTTTATGGTGTTGTGTTGTGGTTGTGTGGTTTTTTTTGTGGCTCCAGGCCGCGGTGGAGAACATCATGAAGGAGAAGATGCCCAAGAAAGGAGGGAGGTGGTGGTTCTCCTGGCGAGGCAGAAACAGCAGCACCAAATCGGTGACTCCTCGCCGCTGATCACGTTTCTTTTCACGGTCCGCTGCACGAGGTGGCCTAAAGCAAATGAACGCTGTTTCTGCCCTGGCAGGACTCGGTCTGTGAGCGCGGCTCCGGCGGTTATGCCGAGCAGGACGGGGACATGGCGAGCAGGTGAGGAACCCTCTAGAACCTTAGCCGGCGGCGGAACGTTGTGACTGTCGGGGGCGTGAACACCCTTTGACGCGCTGTCCACCTGTCAGACGCAAAGAGGAGTCGTCCTCCAGCGACGAAGACCTCGGCGCGGCGCGGCAGAGCTCGCCCACCGTCCAATCGGAGGCCGGGCTCGCTCCAGGAGGCGTGTCCTACAAGAAAACACTGCGGCTCACATCGGAGCAGCTGGTGAGATCTTATTTTCAATTCTGCTGCTTATTTTTCTCCTTGTGACTGTTGCGCGTCACACGTGTTGCTCCTCACGCGCGCAGACGTCTCTGCAGCTGCGCGATGGTCCGAACGACGTCCTGTTCAGTGTGACCACCCAGTACCAGGGAACCTGCCGCTGTCAGGGCACCGTCTACCTCTGGAACTGGGACGACAAGATCATCATCTCTGACATCGACGGAACCATCACCAGGTGTGTGACGCGCGGGAGGAACTGCTTTCGGTGGGTGGGGTCCGCTACAGACTCTGTTTTGTCTTCAGGTCCGACACGTTGGGTCACATCCTGCCCACGCTGGGGAAAGACTGGACCCACCAGGGCATCGCAAACCTCTACCACAAAGTCAGCCTGTAAGCGGAACGCCGGAACGTCGCCGGTTGTTGTTGCCACGGCGATCACTCATCTCACGCGCGCTTGTTCTCGCCTCGTCAGGAACGGCTACAAGTTCCTGTACTGCTCGGCGCGAGCCATCGGCATGGCCGACATGACCAGAGGTTACCTGCACTGGGTCAACGAGAGAGGCACCATGCTCCCCATCGGGCCCGTCCTCCTGAGCCCCAGCAGCCTCTTCTCAGCCCTGCACAGGTCTCTCATGCACACAAACACACAGCGTCTGTACGTGGACCCGCGGCTACTTTGTTGTGGCCGTGCTGCTGGTTGGTTACATCTCTGCGCTGTGTGTGTCCGACAGGGAGGTGATCGAGAAGAAACCAGAGAAATTCAAGGTGGAGTGTCTCAACGATATCAAGAACCTGTTCTACCCGAACACACAGCCGTTCTACGCAGCGTTTGGCAACCGGCCGACGGTACGCACGGGCTGCACACAGCACTCATTGCACATTCAGAGGCATAACTGCATGTTGCATTTGCAAAGATGCATTTAAATATGAATCGAACGCTTCGTTCATGTTCTTCAGGATGTTTATTCCTATAAAGAAGTAGGCGTGCCGCTGAACAGGATTTTCACAGTCAACCCTAAAGGCGAGCTGGTGCAGGAGCACGCCAAGACCAACATCTCCTCGTGAGTTCCTCAGTTCATGTCAGCAGGACACATCTCACGCTCGCTCTTCTCACCCAGAGCTCCTGGTTGTCTCCTCAGTTACGTCCGTCTGGGCGAGGTGGTGGACCACGTGTTTCCTCTGAAGATGCGAGCCTCGTCCTCAGACTTCCCTTGCTCGGACACCTACAGCCACTTCACCTACTGGAGGCAGCAGCTCCCCCGGGTGGAGCACGCGGGTACTACGCCCCCGCAGTCCCCCCGCCCCGCCAGCTGACAGCTTGTGGATGAGGGCGTGATGGGGATTTTGTTTCGTTACTGTGAAATAAGACGGAGCATTTTGAGTGCACAGCAGAAAGCAAACTATAAGTGGGTTCATCTGCAGTCAATATTTATGACGCACAAGAAGGATGCAAGAGCACTTTTATGAAAAGATTGCCTTTTGAATATCCGCGTGTATAGGATAAATACTATCACTTATTCAGGCAGCTTAGAACATGAATTATTTTTGAGTGCGTGTTGACATTATTTCAGTAGCTAGACTTAAAAGCTGTATATGCAGTCAGATGCGTACTGTATTCCTCAAACGCTCTATTAGTGCAATATGTGTTTGGAATGTATTTACTCACGTTAGACTTGTTTAGTGAAGACTGTTAGTTCCTATATTATTATATATATATATTTATTATATAAATATATTATTTTATATATATATATATATAAAATAATATATATAATAAATATATATATTATATATACAGTATATTATTTTATATATACATAAAATAATATATATATAATAAATATATATATATTATTTATATTTATATTATTATTTATATTATATTATATATATAAAATAATATACTGTATATATATATATTTATTATATATAATAATATATAATATATATATTTATTATATATATATATAGGCTAATTTTACTTGAGAACAACACACCAGTAAGCTGTATTCTGTTAGTATTAATTACATAGTGTGTAATTACACGCTCATTTGATCATTGTAGTTTGATATTGTTCCTTATAAAGACGATGTTGAATGCATATTTATCGTTGAGGGAAAGTGCTGACAGGGGAAGAGAAAAGCACAACATTGTTAAATGCAACAGTTTTATTTTTCTATGGAAACCACACGGCGTGTTGCACTCACAGAGGGATGCTCAGCTCTCTGAGATGTGTGCGGATCTCCGTGACTGCCATTAGATCAATTCATTAATTCTTCTGGTTACATTAATGTAGCTTACTTTGCCTATTGTTTCTTTTTTGGCTGCCATCAACATCCCAAAACTCACCTCATGCACAGCAGTAACAGTAAGGAATGTTTGACATGTTTTCACTGAGCAACGTAAAGTGATCTTTCTATCGGACAACAGCACAGAAGACGGAGGCCATAAGAGCAGCAGCTGCTGCTGTCCTCCATCTTCATGTTGAGACATCTAATGCTTTATGATTCTTTCCATGAAAGAGCCCAATAGCCTTAAAACGTATAAACTTTGCCTTTTGCTGATTATTCCCTCCACTTCTCCTCCTGACCAGTTCACTGTTATATTCATGTATGCAAAGTCAATAAAAGGCATTTAACCGTTTTTTGATGCGTTTATTTATGTTGAATTAAAACACGTTACTCATGGATGTCTACGCTTCACTGTGCAGAAAGGAGATGGAATATTGTCACCTGGAAAGTAATGTAATGTTGTCAGACAAATGTAGTTAAAAGTATGATTCAAATACCGACTCACATAGTTGACGTTTGTACGTCTTATAAAAACGTTTAAACTTGAGTTTTAAATAGTTTCTGATGTCTGTTTTTGCCACAATACATCTCAATCTATTTATGTCTATTTGTTACATTTATGTTAACAAAGTCAGGGAAGCAATGTTTAAGAATCAGAGTTATAAATGAAATACTGGTCCCAGTCTCCTCCAGACAATGAGGCATCAGTACTTCAGTGAAGTACAAGTACCTGTTTGTACTTCAATACAGTCTGAATGAGGACAGATGGGGATACATCGGCCGGACAGACCGATAACGTGGGGTTAATAAAAAGCAAAGGGCGGGGCTTCGCTTCACCGGGAGGCGTTTCTAGGATCCTGCCCCCCCATTGGCCCGCGGGGGGCCGCCGGAGGGGCTCTCGCGTGCATGGAAACAAAAGTCGACGAGGACGAACACTTGCGCGGGTCCTTGTACTTTTCCCCGCAAACCATGACGAGCACGGTAAGAGGCCGCCGGCCGTCCCGCGGAGCCCCGCTCCGCGACACTCGTCCCGGGGTCCGCGTCTCGAAGGGACGTCGGCTTGTGGACTTTGGTTCACCGGGAAACGGTGCTGCTTAAAGGCGGCTGCCAGCCGAATAAAATCAACACCCTACACGGGAGCTCCTTCAGCTCCTTTTTTAAACATATCATGAATATTAAAATATTTAGAATATATAGTTTGGTTAAAAAAGTTTGAATGTGTTTCTTCAAGATTAATACATTAACTAGAAAATATATTTCCTGCAGAAAAAGCGTTGGAAGGCTGAACGCTAAAAGCTGAAATACATCTTGAATACAGAAATGACAAAAGCTGAGATGACTTTCATTTTCTATTTTGTATCCTCTCACATACTGAGTTCCATATCAGCCTGTCGGTGTGGTTCACTTCCTGTCTTATTTTGTAGTTTTCTGCCACTCGTGTCCCCGGGTAACTTCACTTCCTGCCTTATTTTGTAGTTTTTAGCCACTCATGTCTCCGGGTAACTTCACTTCCTGTCTTATTTTGTAGTTTTCTGCCACTCGTGTCCCCGGGTAACTTCACTTCCTGTCTTATTTTGTAGTTTTCTGCCAGTCGTGTCCCCGGGTAACTTCACTTCCTGCCTTGTCCTGTCGTCCCCTGTGATCGTCTGATTGTTACCTGTGTCCAATCACCTTAAGCCGTGTGTCTCTTGTGTCACTGGTCGTGTCACTGTCTATCGTCGTGGATGTCTCTGGTTCCTGCCTTTTTGCCCCCTCGGTTCCTGTGTGTGTGTGTGTGTGTGTGTGTGTGTGTTTTTGCCCGTTGGCCTTTTGCTTTTGTTGCCTTTTGGACTATTAAAGTCTTTTTGTGTTTAAACTCTGCGTTTGAGTCCTGCATCCCGCGCCCCCCCGACACTTCCTATTAAAGGTTAAAGAACGGCGTCCTCCTCTTTTAAGGATTCGGGCAGAGTGAAAAATGAGGAGGAGTTTGTGGACGTGTTGGAGGAGCTGTTGCACAGCGGAGATCTTGGCCATGCCCTCAGGACCTTCAGCCCCAGCCCTTACGATGGAGGTCCGCCCTGCTCCGCGGCCGACCTCCCCAAAGCCGTGCTGGAGTCCCAGTATCTCCGCTACGTGGTCCAGGAGGTGGGATGGTCTCATGGATTCATCTAAATGCTCTACAGTATTGTTTTGTGCATATGGAGTCAGTCTCTCCACCTGCTCTTCCTCCATCAGATCGCCACGGAGAAGGCGTTGTCGCTGGAGGAGGTGAGGGAGGAGGCCTCTGTGATTTTGGAGGAAATGTCTCAGAAGCTGCAGATGGGGTTTATCAGGCTGATGGCCTACATGCTGTCCAAGGTGTTGAAGAGAATCTTCACCGGCATCCATGTCAACACGGAAGGACTGAATGCGGTCAGGAACCAACCGATCCAACTGTGCATTACACACGTCGTGCAACCAGTGTGCAACGTGCAGCTTCTATCTCACATACAAATACAGCATGTCTGATCTGACCGTGTGATGCTGAGACGTAAACCAGTAATATGAATATGAAGCTCCAAGGTGCCTCACACGTGTGACTTTGTTCCCAGTACCTGGAATGTACGACTTCCACATTTTCAAGTTTCTTTTCAACAACAGAAGTTGATGTTATCAATAAAATTGTGATCATCTTTAAAGGTTTTTCAGTGGACGGAATCGTGACGTTGCTCTTTATTGAGACCAACATGCATATGACGTCTGAGCACTCGATACGTTATCCTCAGAAACTGATTTCTCCCTTTTCTGTCCCATGCAGCTCAAACAAGCCGTTCAGGAGAGTCCCGTGATCCTGCTGCCCAATCACAGGAGCTATTTGGACTTCCTGGTTATCTCCTACGTCATGTTCACCTACGACATCCCAGTGCCTGTCATTGCTGCAGGGATGGGCAAGTATCTCTCTGAAGGAAAACCACTAAATACTGTAGATGATGTGGAGCTGCGTTACGAGAATTCTATTCTTGAAATAAACATTCAAACGACGCTCACTGCATCTCTCCCTTCATTCACGTCTCTGTTCTTCTCCATGTAAAGCTCTCTCAAAGATGAGGGTGGTCGGAGAGATAATCAGTCGCTCGGGAGCGTTCTTTATCCGCCGTGCCATCGGCTCAGACAAACTGTACTGGGCAGTGCTGTCAGAATATGTCAAAACTATTGTCAGAGTAAGGCACAAAACATCAGACTCCAAACTGACTTTTCGGTTTCGTTTCTGTCGGCCTGTAAAGAGAGTTTCCCGTCGTGTGTCTCCTCCAGAAAGGATTCGCACCTGTGGAGTTCTACGTGGAAGGCCTGCGAAGTCGCACGCTCAAGTCGCTGATGCCCAAACTTGGTGAGTGTGCGTTCCGGGGTACGACGGGGCCGCGGCGTATCTAACGTCCTGGCACACGTGTCTGCAGGCATGATGCACATGGTGCTGGAGCCCTTCTTTAAAGGTGAGGTGTATGACGTCACGTTGGTCCCCGTCAGCCTCAGCTACGACCGGGTGCTGGAGGAGTTCCTGCTCGCCCAGGAGTTACTGGGTATCCCCAAACCCAAAGAAAGCACCACGGTACGTCCTTGTCTACTCCCCGCCTCCTCCCGGCACTCACCGCCGTATTGCTGCTGTGCCCCATTGAGCCGGCTGCGCCGAATTCTTTTATTGGTTGGACTTTGTCAATGACATAAAAAATACATTTATTGTACTTGTAAATGTTGTTATTCTCTCTAACCTCAGCAGGTGATTAGTTCTCGCTCGTGACTCACTGCCAGCCGGGCTCTTTCTCCACAGGGTCTGCTGAAGGCCAGAAAGGTGCTCCAGGAAGATTATGGCAGCATGCATGTGAACTTTGGCCGTCCCATGTCAGTCCGACATTTGTGTCGGGGGAAGATAAACCGCGGCCAGTACAACCTCGTACCCAGGTACGAAGTCCTCCCTTCAGTTCAAATATGATTCAGTCTAAACAAACGATCTGAACTCCTCTTCAGTAAAGTCATTCTAAACCCTCCAAATTCCTCTGAATATTACCAAAGGACATCCCCCTTCAGTGATGCGTCTCCCCCATTTGTCCCGCCCGCTCCCTCCCCTTCCTCCCCTTTACACCCCATTCCCAGGGATCTTCCTCAGAAGCCCAGTGGAGAGGTCCAGGCCTGCGTGAGCTGGCTGGCTCATCTGATGGTACGGATGCAGGAGGAGGGCGCCCTGATCAGCCCGTGGTCTCTGATGGCCTCCCTGCTGCTGCAGGCTCCTGCCGCGGCGTTGACGGAGCACGGCCTGCCGTGGCACCAGCTGGCAGAAAGAACCCTGCGCCTCAGGAAGCTGGCGCTGGACTTCGGGGCTCACTTGAACTGGCCAGGTGGGCGCAGAGGACAGATTCTCTTCCTCAGTGGGCCCTTTTCACTTTTATTTTCACGTCCCTTGACGGGCCGGTAGGTGGCATTCGCACAGCGCTTGACAGGTGAACAGAGGGAGTTAATGCAGGAAAGTAAGTAAGTTGAACGTGTGGCCGTCTTACCGGTCTGAGGTAGATTAGATGAATGCGACTTGGCACAAGCATTCAGATTCACTTAGGACGACGTCTGAGGATTAACGCGCTCTAAGTAACTTATCCTAAGAGGACCACGCTGACCGGCCTCGCGGGTCTAGACGCATGCAGGCACCTAAACACATTATACATTAACTAAAAACCAGCCCATGAACACACGATGTGGACACCGTTTTCTCCAGGAAAAGTCCCCGAGCAGGAAGTGATGTCATCTGCCGCAGCTCTCCATCACTCCCTGGTTCGCCTTCAAGCGGGGCGGGTGCATCTGGTTCAGGGGGAAGAGGACGAGAGGGAAGATCCGAGGCGCCCGGAGGAGGACGTGACCAAGGCGGCCGTGCCGATGCTGATGTTGGCTTGTTACAGAAACCAGTGCCTGCATGTTTTTGTGCGCCCCGCCCTGCTCGCGGTAGCCATACACGTGACAAAGAGCGTGCAGAGAGGTGAGGGCAACGCGACGGGGCTCTCAAATAACACAACGTGGCATTTCATAACACGTTTCCCCTTGTGCCTCCTTCTGATCCAGACGAGCTCTTCGCCTTCTTTTGCTTCCTGCGGGACCTCTTCGCCAACGAATTCATCTCCATCCCCGGGGAGTCGTCTCAGGTAACAACGTCCCTCGGCATCTCGGGACGGCGATCACAACGAGGACGATATCAAATCCCCCTGATAATATATGTAGCAAAAACATGATCCCCAAAAGAATATCAGCAAAATCAGTTGCCGTGTTGTTACCTCGTCTTCATATGCAAAGGATTCCACAGGGTTTCACGTCTAGAAGATGTTCGTGTGCATCTGCTCGTTTTCTGTCTTCCCATTGATCAGGACTTTGAGGAGGCGTGTGTCCTCCTGAGGACATGTGGAGCAGTCCACACCAGTCAACAGGAAGTGACGGTGTCAGACGTGGGGCTGGAGGTGCTACCCTTCCTGCAGGACCTGCTACAGCCCTTCATAGACTCCTATCAGGTCCGGAGACTTTTGCCTCCCCTGACTGAGAAAACGTACAATCCACATGACGCGGTCATGGCTGCAGCTACCACCGGGGTCACGACCTCTGCTTTGGTTCTGGGATTTAGGGGGTGTTTGGCAGCCCAAAAATAAATAAATCAATGTAAATAAATTCATGAACATTAAATAAGTCTTAGTAGCGTGGAGCCGGAATGAAACAGAATCCTGCACGTAGAAATAGAAACATTTCCTGTGATGTTTAAATGTAGCTTTATGGTAAATATTCCATTAATATATCTCATATGTAGTTATTGTTAATGTACTCCGGTTTGATTGGGTGAGTTTTTATGTCCAGGTGATGTTCAGGTACCTCTGTAAAGACGGCGTTCACGTGGTCTCAGAGAAACAGTTTCTACCTGCTGTGCGAAACCTGGCGACAAAGCTCATCCTCTCAGGTGAAACACGGTGACCTCTGACCCCTAAACAATCCCCAGCTGTTGAACATTTATTTGTTAGTTCATATTAGCGAAGTGTCGTCAACCACTATGTGTGTGTTTCAGGGGAGCTTCACACCCATGAAGCGCTTTCGTCCGACATGCAGAAGAACGTTTTCTCGGCCCTGCGGCGGCTGGAGACCCTGACACAGTTGAAGGCGTGAGTAGCGACTTTAGCATTTATAAGCTAATCTCCTGTGGTTGAGACGTTTGTTGTCTCTTTTTTTAAAGTTCAATTTCTCATCACAGGTCTGAGCTGAATGAATACAGAGTGAACAAAGCAGCTGTCGGACAAATCAGTGACATTCTCTGTGAGTCAGATGATTGGGTGGAGGAACATTGTTACCTTGTTCTCACCTGTGAACTTAAGATGCACTTCATGCCCTTGTTTGTGTTCACCGCACCGACCGAAGAGCCTCATGGATTTTCATTTCTTTTCTTCGCTCCCCACAGGTGGTAAAATCCCTCCCCAGAGTCTCCAGACTACACCTGACGCAAAACTTTAGCCTCCGTTGGAACGGATCCATCTTCAGGTCCAGCTTACCCTCGGGTTTACCACCACCTGACCCTTCGCACTGCTCCTTCCCCCGGCGCCTTAACTCACCGCCGGGCCTTAATCCGCCACTCTTAACGTTTGGTTATCCGTTCGTCTGATCCCCTGGCGATGAGTATTAACATTCTGAGCTATAACTGTATTTTAATTAGTTGCAATTAAGGCTGACATTTGTAAATGATCACAATGAACGATTAAAACAGACTTGAATGGTGACACAGTGAGTGCAACAAGATCGTAAACGCTCTTTGATTGTATAAACTTTAATGTGCCAAGAACAAATCTTTGTTTAAGACATTTATTTTAACTTTGTTACACCTCAATAAATGTAAAACCAATGTAACAAAATGCATCGTAGATTCTTGTTTTTCACAATTACTTGGTGATTCTGTTTGTACTATTCCCTCACCAGTGAACAAAGCCCGGAGGTCAAAGTTCAACTTCCTGTCTTCTCTGAAAGCCAATTAACCTGCTCCCTGCACCTGAAAAACCTCAGCAATTAGAAGAAGGCCTCTTATGTGCCGTTTGGTCATTGTGTTCGGCCTGCGGGGAGGGCAGCTATCTGTACACGGGCGGGACGTCCACCTTGATGCGCAGAGCGCTGACGGGGTCTTGGCAGAACACCGAGATGTATTCCAACACTCTAGAGTTGAGCTTCTTCTCGCCCTCTTTGGCCCGGTGACGCTCCTTGTCCCATCGGTCCTTCTCGCCGTTCATTTGGGAGAACAGGTTGACCTGGATGGTGCGCAGCGTGGCCGCCAGCACGTAGAAGCCGCCCTGCAGCGCGTGGCAGAAGGCGGCGCCCAGGCTCAGCGCGGCGCCCGTCAGGTTCGGCACCGCCTCGCACACCACGCACGCGCCCTCCAGGAAGTGCAGCGTGCCTTTCTTGGCCGCGGGCTGCGGCGGGTGCGCGGAGCCGCCGCCGCGCGCCGCGGGCGTCTGCTGCGCGTGGCTGAGCAGGTGCCGCGCGCAGTCGGCGAAGTGGGCGGCGGCGCGGCGCAGCGGCAGCAGGGCCAGGTACAGGTGGCATGCCGCTTTGGTCAGGGCGTGGAAGAGCAGCCGCAGCTCGAGCACGGCGTTTCCTGCGGGATAAACAGGGCGGCGGGGTCAGCGCTAATTCAACACCCCGGCTGATGTCAGTAACCATTACCGACGGGATTAACAGCGCGTCACCTGAGCACGCGAAGCGAAAATACCGCAGATCAGACCGCCGCACGTCCTCGCGTCTACGGTCCCAATTGTTCCATCAAACGCCAAAGGAAATGATTTAAGTGTTTGATTAATAAAACTCTACTTAGCTGGACAGCAGTTTAGTTGAACTCCATTTGGGTAAAATGAAAACAGTGTCTCTGCTTCCTGGAGCTGTCCAAGCGCGTCATCTATTTATAGATTTATCAGTTCGTAGTAAAACTGTGAGGCATGAGATTACTAGTTGTACTGAACTCAAACCGGGGAACCTGCTGAAGCGTTTGAGCGAGAAGTAAAACGTGAGTATTTCACAGCTGTTCTAGACAGACTTCCACAAAAGCTCCTCTTACCGTCTATAAAGCAGAATATCCACAGCAGCGCAATGACCGCTGCCAGGTACGTGAACCAATCCATGTGGTCTCCCGGACACGGTCACGAAAGTAAGGAAAGCGGTGGACTAGTTACTAGTTGTAACTAGTTGATGTGGCCAAGCCCTGCCTCCGCGCGCTAATACCCCGGCGGTAAGTCGCTCGTCTGCGTCCCCGCACATGTCGGCGCCAAAGGTTCACCTGAGGAGTCCGACCATCAGACAAGAAGCCGTTGAATACGCTGCACCTCATTGTCTCCTCTCTGTGCTCCATAGTTATTCATTGGTTCATTTATAAGGAGGAAAGCGGTTCTTCACCACGTGCTGCTGTTTGCAGTTTAGACCGAATGATTTTGCTCGATCTTCTGCTCTTTGAATGCAAACCAGAGATTCATCTCACATAACGTGCTTTCTAAAGGACCGATTCCGTCTCTTGCAGCGTACAAATACAGCATCACTAGTCTGGATCAATCCAACTGCGTCTACACACACAGAGGCACCTTGTGTCTGAAGATCCATTTCTTTTGTCAATACCTGATTATATATATATATATATATATATATATATATATATATATATATATATATATATATATATATATATATATATATATAATTAATATAATATAATATTATAATAATATAATATAATATAATATAATTAATATTAATATAATTATAATATAATATAATATAATTAATTATAATATAATTAATATATATAATATATATATAATTTAATATATATATAATTTATATATATAATTTCGTCCTACCAGCGCGCAGAGACGAGTTGTGGGACAAAACCGGTTTTATTCTCTAATATAAAATAGAATTGATTGTTGCACCATTATGGTCTGATACAGAAAGAGCTTCGTATAAAGTGTTTGGTTATGTGTGTATGTGGGAACGTATAGTACCTCTCAAATGTGTTGTCTGTATGGCCAAAGCAAGCTCTGGATCAATAAAGTATTTATTCATCTTATTCTTATTGCACACTCGGCCCACCTGAAAATACCTGAGATATTTATATATATATATATATATATATATATATATATATATATATATATATATATATATATATATATATATATTTATTCATCTTATTCTTATTGCACACTCGGCCCACCTGAAAATACCTGAGATATATATATATATATATATATATATATATATATATATATATATATATATATATATATATATATATATATATAAAGCATTTGTCAACTAAAAATCCTCACTGGAGGAAGCAGCCTTGATACGTTATTTTGCTCCTCTTCCACCTCTGACCTTACGTGTCATGTGTGAAGTTACAATGCTGGAATCTCCGTCTTTAGAGCGACAATGGAAAGGTTTCATGTTACTGACGGAGACGTACGGCAGCCACTGGTGTCTCTTTTGTCTCTGTCAAGGACAATAGGAGCGATCAGATGACGTGCAGATGAGCAAACCAGTTACACCGGTATTATTTCACAAACGTGCAACAAAACGCGCCGCAAGGAGGCGGCCACGTTGGTGTGTTAAATCATGTAAGTCAGGGGTCTTCAACGTTTTTCAGGCCTTGGTCCCCCAAACTGATGGCGAGATGAAGCAGAGACCCCCTGTTCTGTAGAGCAGCGGCTCCCAAACTCAACGCTCGCGAGGAGAATCTCTGCTCGCGCTCGAATGAGTTTTCTACGCGCTCGCTGTTGTTCTTTTTGACAGTAGGGTGGTCCAGGGTGCTTTCAGGGTCCGATCGATGCCGCGAGGTGCGTCCGCTCCCGCCGCCCCCCTCGCCATCCACGCCTTAAATCTCCGGCTGCTTTTAGAATAACTTATTTCCCCGTTAAGACGGTTGAGCTACTGTAGAGAAAAGGGCGCCGTCTCTCGCTCTTTAATCTCATGAAGCGCTCGGAGAGAACGACAGCTTTGTTTCTCCGACGCGCCCTGAAAGCAGCTCCGTATCTCGCTCAGCATCTCGCCGTCGTAGACGAGCTTTGGCGTGTTTGGCAGAGTGTACAACCTGTAAGGATCAACCGATCAACCAATTGATCCATAAATATAAGGCGCTCCGGACAGCAGCCGTTTTGAGCGAGAGCCTTATTGTTTTATTAATCTGTCCGTTTAAATTGTTTGTGCTTCATCAACTAATGTTTCACATAACTAATGTGCCGCATCATAAATATTTTTATATTAATTTCAAACTTTTAAAAATTGAAAATGAAAAAACTTTATTGTAAATGACGTCTCGCGGCCCACCTGCAGTACCTTCGCGGCCCACCAGGGGGCCACGGCCCACACTTTGGGAATCGCTGCTATAGAGTTTTGTCCGCCATCTTTCATTTTTGAGCTTTGCGCTCTTGAGACGTGAGCGTAGACGCGATCTGATTGGCTGCTGTCGTATTTGGATGACAGGAGCTGTGAGCGTGAGGCTGCTGAGGAAAGCTGAGTGTGTGTGTTGCGAAAACGATAAAGAGAACGTCGTCTTCGTCAATTTATCCTTTCGCTACAATATGTTGGATTCATGTTAATGTGTATTTAAAGACAATAAAGACAATTCTGACTCTGAAGACATTTCAATTTGTGGGGGGAAAAATTGTTGAAAAAAATAAGATTTCGCGACCCTCCTGCAGTACCTCCACGGACCCCCTAGGGGTCGCGGACCCGCTGTTGAAGACCTCTGATGTAAATCAACCCAAAGTGCAAGAACACACGCGTGCTGTGTGTTTGTGTAACGGTGAGATGCAGCTCGTTTCCTTCTTCTACATAAACGTGTCTGTAGACTCCAGCTGATGTTCTCCGTCCACACGGAGCGCTGACATCCGTGCGTTTGCAATGTGATTTATATGGAAATGACAGTTACTGAAGACGCTGGTGACTCTTTCAGGAGCGCCGGACGAATGTCCAGGAGGACGAAGGACGCCCGTCTCCTCCGGAGAGGAAGAGGAGCCCTGCTGAATGTGAGCCGAGCAGGAGCGGCTGAAAGTCAACAGGTGAAAGGAATAATCCAACAGCTTCAGGACGCAGAAACGAGTCCAGTGAAGGTAAGAAGCTGCCAGTAAAAAGGCTTCTTGTGTCTTTAGGGGTCTAAATCTACTCCCCGTGTTTGAAAGGTGCCTCCTTCGAGGACTTGGAGGTTTCTGAGCCACGTAACAGAGCGGAGGAGGAGGGAGCTGCTGCACGAGCGCGTCTGGGTTCCCCTCCAGAGGAACGTGGAGGAACGTCCAGCCGGAGCTCATACCGTCACTGCGACACCAAGGTGACGCCAATCTCACCGTGCGGGCTGCTTGGACTTCGGGACGCAGCTTGTGTGGAAACCACACCGGCGAGGAGCGATTATCTAACTGGGGTCCTTTATTTCATCTCCAGGGCTTTGAGCTCCTACCGGCGATCCGAGGGAATACAATCCGTTCCTCGTACGCATCACAAAGCCGCTTTCAAGGTGAAGGAATGTTGTCATCAAACGGTTCATCCCGCAGCTCAGTGCGGTTGACTTGTGAGACGCGTCGTACCTTCAGTCACGTGAAAGACGGGAGGAAAAGGACTCTCGTGGAGCCGGTATGTTCCTTCTGATTTCTAAACTAAAAGGAAATTTAAGACTCATACGAGCTTTTATTTCATTTGTGTGAATTCCTTTAAAACAATGTACATTTATAAAGGAGAAAAAACACATTCTTCCTGTTACAAAATAAAATCTGCATGCACAGCAATGCACTCAGAGGTTCTCTTTGTCTGATGGGACAGTTTGAGCAAATTTCCTTTATATTTCAGGATGTAAATACAGAAGGAAACTTGTAAGTCTGACGCCTGGAACCGACTGCAGGCCTCATTTAACCACCTAATGACTGAAGCCAGACACACTGAGTGAGACTGGACGATTGGAGTACAGCAGGTACAAATATAATATTGTTTATATTCATTCTTATCTTTTATAGTTGTTTTTTAAAATATGTTAGAAGTAACGTTGTGTCTCATCCAGCCTGAACACCACATCTCAGCAACGTCCACACCGGACGGGAGGAGCTACCAGAGCGGCTGCCGCTTCCTCAGAGGTGGACGCCGGTAACAGCAGCTCCAGCCCTCCCAATAAAATCCATTTGAACCGTAAATCGGCACCGCTTGCTTCTTTACCTTCTTTGTAGGAATGTGTTGACAAAGTATATCTATCGATCTCTATATATATATATATAGATAAATAAAGACACCTCCCTCCTCCTGCCCCCCCGCTCCCGCCCCCCACTCTTTCTACCCCCCTAGTGTAGGTGTGACAAAGTACCAACCCACCGACTTAAGACTCAGTGCATTTAGTGGATCAGCGCCTTTAGTGGGAAGCATAAAACAAGAAGAGCCCATTAGAAAAGTAAAGTTCTGAAAGACAATAATTGTATTTAAACATGCTGGTTCTGTAATAAACTATTATTATTCTAGTACTAGTAATATTCTCTTCTGTAATAGAAGTCCAATTCCCATAGTCGGCAGGGCAGCCGGGCCCAAAGCTGCAGTTCTTTTGGAGGATTTTCATGATATATAAAAAAAGAAAAGAAAAAAAGAAGGTCTATGCTGACCTTTGACCCCCTCTACTTTCTTCATAGACTCGGAGAAAAAACAAATGACTGCCACCTTGTTTTGGCACCGCTGGAGTCACACTGGGCGCGGGGGCCGCTGACGGACAGATTGAAAAGGGGCGGGGTCAAAGTCCGGCCTAGCTGTCCTTGTGCAGCGTCTGGTGCAGATGGAGGTAGAGCTGTTTCCTTGAGAGAAGCTGCAGTTTCTTCCTCTTGAAGTCCGTGGGCTTCTTGTACCTGAGGATGAAGACAACGGCGTAAAACGTCTCCGCTCGAGAGGCTTTTAAAAGAATCGTTTGACTCACAGCTCGATGACGATGGGGCCGGGTTTGATCTCGTCCATTTCCATGAAGGCGAAACATTTGGTGCTGGTGAACCTCTTCTTCGGTTTGTAGTGCTTGAATTCAAAGAAGATGGCTGCTCCTGGGAGAACGAACAAACACTAAAGAATCAGAGTAGAATCACCTTAAACAGTCGCATTTAAAGGGTCACATGGTCATGAGACGGGTCCCTGGTGCAGCGTAAAGCGTTTGTGTGTTCATGGGAACAGGGGGCTCTGAAGACCCTCCCTGCAGCGGGAACATTGTCCTTTATGGACACAAGCTTCCACGATGCTTTACAGGTGTGTAGTGGACGGACACGGACGCACACACACACACACTTTATGTCTCTCGTCTGATTCTTTGCAGCTGGTTTCCTTTGAGCACTTGTCTTTGGGTCAGCGGTCAGGTATTAAATTACCTTTCGGTATTTTCTCCACATGTCTCTGGATCTCCACGTCCACACTAAAGTGGATGTAGGTGTCTTCCTTCCTGCAGGATACGGGTGTGTCCTGCACAGGGTTCACGTCTACGCCGTTCAAATCTGCACGACAACAGAATGCGCTTTTGGTTCTGGACACTTTGATACTCGCGGCGACGCGCTTCTCAAGGACGCGTGACGGACGCTCCCGAGTCGCCGAGTGGGCCGTTACCTTTGACGCTGATGGTCATGTACGGGTCGATGCACTGCCCGGCGTCCTTCAACCCGATCTTCTCGATCTTCAGAGTGAGCAGTGTCATCCCGGGCTCGGAGGGTAACCGTGGCAACAGGGTACCTGTGCAGGACCAGAAACGGTTACGGACAGTGACAGGCCGAGGACGCCACTCGAGTCCCAAGCGCGGTCGGCAGCGGCGACAAAGTGAGATGTCGGCGAGTGGACGGCGTACCTCGCGACGCTGCGAATGAAGCGGGGCGGCAACGAGCGGCGACGGAGAGGAGCAGAGAGACACGCCGTCAAACACCCGTCCAACAACAGGACAACGCAATGAACGACGGGGGGGGGCACAGTACCGGGGGCTCTCGGGGGGAAAGCTTCTGTAGAACCGGCTCCTGCTGCAGCCGTGTCCTCCTCCTCCGCTCCTTCCTCCTCCTCCAGCTCCAGGTTCTCCTCTTCACCCGGAGCCAGGATTTTCCTGACAGAGACGGCGGTTCAGTGACATCACGCAACTTCCACCAATCACGCGAGAACAGCGCGGGATGTTAGGTGGCGTTTACCTCGAGGGCACGGGCTGCACGTCGAAGGGAAAGGCTTTGTTGTAGGTCAGAATATTTTGAATTACTGTTGAGAAAAAAGGAAATGAGATCAACGGGAGGACGAAGGAGTTGGAGCTCAACCAGCAGTCGTTTCACTCACTGGTTTCCAGTTTCTTCAGCTCTTCTAGCTTGAAGTCCTCCTTTGACTGTGAGCTCTGCAGCAAACAAGAAATATCATCTGTAAGAACTTTTCTGATTTGATTTTTTGGCCTCTGTATGTTTAAAATGTGATTTGTAGCTAAATGTTAGTACTTACAATACAAATAAAAGAGAAGAACAGAATTCACGACACAATATTTAATGTTCATAATTATGTCAGTTTCTCAAGATTGGTGTTTGTTTAGATCTCTATAATTAAATTGATTACTGGAATTTGAGCTTTATCATGTTTCAGATTGTTTTAAATGGCACAAACCTGCAAACTGGAACTTCTCATCTCCAGGCAAGTTGCAATCTTCCCTAATGTTTTCTTATAGAAAAGAAGAGATCATATTTTATGGAGAAACTCGTTCTTCTGTCCAGAGGTAAATGTAAATGCACGGATTACCTTTTGCTCCTCTGTGAAGTCGGACGCATTTGTTGACTGCACCTCTTTTTGCAGTTGTCTCGCTAAACTAAACGACAGAGAAGAAGGTTGAAGTCGCCGGTTAAACTCTCGTAATGAACGGTGGCTGAATCCTGTGTTTTGCGCCCCCTTCTGGTAGAACACATGTCAGCGTCTGCATTCCACATTACTGACGCAACGTCAGATAAACATAGATAAAGAAGCACATGACGTCATGGTAAGAGACGTGTGTACAGACGCGCACATTGTCTGGAAAGCGGGAAACATTCCTCCCTGAACACACGTGAAAAGCCACCAGAACACGAAGAGGGTGCGGCGGACCTTCTAGAAGATTATAATAACAATTAAATAGACAAATAGCCGCAAACAGCTGTGGGTTGCCTCTGTTTGTTTGTTTGTTTGTTTGTTTTTACTCCACAATGAAAGGAACCAAAGTGGCGGGGGAGGAATCTGGGATGCAACACTGCGGCGGCCGCGTTTAACAGCTGCAACTTCCCGCGCGCACGCGACTTACATCCGGTACTCGTCCACAGCCTCCACCAATTGTCCCCACGAGTCAAAGTCTGCGGCTTTCCTGAAACTGGCGTGCCACTTCTGGACGGACTTGTTGACTTCGGACATGTTGGCGGGGCGGGCGCTCTCGGGGCGGCGCAGCCGGGGACGAGGTTCATCTGCGGGGCTCCGCTCCGGGCGGCGTCGTCGGCTCCCGGTTTCTCCGGTGCCCCCAGAGCCGCGCAGGACACACGGACACCGGCGAGCGATACGTCGACCGAACCCTCTGCTCGACCGGATGTCGCATCCGCTGCAGAAAGGAAGTCCCGCCCGAAGGGTCGTCGCGTGCGCACGTTTTGAGACGCGGGGTCGCTCGGGCGGACGGTGACAGGATGTCTGTATTGTGATAGACTTAATTTATATAATTGTATGGTTTTGTTCAGAGGTAATTATTTTCCATCAGCGTGTAAATTAGTCGGTTTATGTGAGAGAGAAGCATTAGTGAAAAAAATAGACACTTTACTACTAATAGATCATATTTATTACATTTGTTTAAGAAGTACAACATTTCAATCCGTAATTAATTAGCAATATAAAGTAACATCACATGTATTCGTAAGCAGGTTAGAGTTTGTTTACTTTCGATCACTTTACATTTAACTGCCAGGTTTCAATTTAGTGCACTGTTAAATATTTTTTTAAATAAAGTCTTGCTGTTTTTGCTGTTATTTTTGTATTATTTGTATTTGTATGATTTACACTAACCAATTGTAGCACTTAAATTGTACTTATATTGGCTCTATAGCAAGTTGTAAATCGCCTTATTTGATGAAATTGCACTTTCTTGTTTTATTGTTTAAGTTTGTATCCTTATGGTTGAAATTCACTTATTGCAAGTCGCTTTGGATAAAAGCGTCAGCTAAATTACACGCAATGTAATGTAACTAGTTTAAATGTATTCAAATTCAAAAGATACATTATTTCTATCTGACACTAAAACTGTTGATTAAACATGTATTCTTGTTCTGAATATGTTTCTTTTTGCATACAATTGCAATTTTCCTGAAAAGTGATAATAATCTACTTGATGTAATTAAAACATGTACAGTTTACACAGCTCAGTTAAACATTAACCCCCTTCTAACGCCTTTATTTTGAAACGGAACCCAGCGGTTTCCGGTTTCGTCCTGTCGCTCTCAGTCCGGACGCCGCAGCGCCGCGCAGCACCATGTAGAACAACACGGCTTCAGCTCCTTGCAGCCGCTGGCGGAATGAGATAAAAATGGACACCGTGGCAGCGGACTCGTCCCCGGCCGAGGAGGACGAGTCTTCGGACTCTGAGGTTTTATGTTTGAAGAGAGTCGGAAGAAACTCAGACTGGCTTCGCTTGTTGGGAAACACCGAGGTGCAGTTTGCTAATGCTAGCCAGCTAGCTTCGTTTCCCCGTGTTCACCCACAACCTGCTCAAGTTTGCTATAAACCGATGAGACGTATTCCGCCTCCTCCGTAGTTATTTCCCCCTCTGAGTCTAACGGTTTGCTCTCATGTTCCACACGGACATATAACGTAATATCTGACGTTACACGCTTGTGTCCAGATCCGCATCGGACGTGGACTGGACGTGACCCACCAGCTGCTGTCTCCCAGTTGTCCTCTGATGATCTCCAGACTGCACTGTACTGTCAGACAGAGGGAGGATGGACAGTGGACAGTGACAGACGAAAAGGTAGAATCGCATCTCCCTTTTTTTTTACTGAATATCATATTAAATTGCAGCTGATAAAGACAACGTTGGTCATTTTGTCCCCTCAGAGCCTCAACGGCGTGTGGGTGAATGGAAACCGCATACCCGCCGAAGAAGCCCATCAACTGAGGCTCGGAGACTCCATACAACTGGGCGTCCCTGTGACTGGGACAGAGGTGGAGTTTGACTACGTCCTCGTCCAGCGGCCCCTCAGAGACATCAAACACTACTTGGCAAGGGGACACAAGGAAAGCCCCAAAGCAGCCCCCGTTTCCAAGAAGTCCAAGAGGAAGTGGTCCGTGGAGGAAGTGGAGCCGTCCACCTCCAAGCCGAAGCTCTACCGCTGCTCCTCTGCAGACAAGTCCTTTGCGAAGCCGTGTCCCGCGTCGCCAGCGCAGCGGCAGCCGAGGCTCGCTCACTCGCAATCGGAGGAAACTGGAACAAGCAGACAGGTCCAGGAAGTAGACCGGCCCTCGGATGGCTCCAACAGTCCCTGTGACCTGGATGAGCTGCAGATGTAAGTCCGTGCTTCTCGTGTGACGTGTGCACATGTTTTTTAGCCGAGAGGTTAATCGACTGAAAAAGTCCCGCTGCCGTTGCAGGTACAGCCAGAACATCCTGAGGTTGAGGGAGCAGGTGGACGACACCCAGAGGCAGGTGGCCTCTCTGGGGGGAGCGCCGCAGCGGGCTCACCCTCTCCGAGAGGAGCACGTCAGGGAGCTGCAGGCTCAGCTGGAGACGCTGAGAGCCAAGATGCACCGGATGGAGACGTTGGAGAAGTCCTTCAGTAGAACTAAGAGGCAGCTAGAGGTCCGAGGCCTTTTCATTCATGCAATATGCACCAACTGTAACCACACCTTGCATAACTAGTAGTGGTGTGCATTTGTCTATTAATGAGGTATAAGCGAACATTGTCGTCTTTTGTGTTATTTTTTGTATAACTGTCCCTAATGTACTCAGGCACAGAAAACCAAGCAACAAGAGGAGCATTTGAAAAAGCAGCTGGAAGAGGCCTTGCAAGAGGTAAGTAGCATAAAACTTACAAGCAACCACACACGGAATGTATCAGGTCAAAATGTTATGCAGCTGTTGCTCTGTTAAAGGCTCATCCATGGATTCAGTTCCACAACCTTGTTTTACAATTTCTTTCTTCAATTTGACAAACTGTTCTCCATGTCCGAAGCAAAAGAAAGTAATAGACGAGCTTGCCCATTCTCGGGAAGGATTCGAAGAGATTCTCTTGGCCAAAAACAAAGAGCTGGAATTGACAAAGGTACAACTACACTTACTGACAATTAAGCATCGTCTTTGTGTTTTGTTTTGTGTGAATCTCTATTAATTTATTCATTATTTTTGCAGGAGGAGAAAGAAAAGGCCAGAGCCCAAAAGGAGGAAGTAGTTACACAGGTGACTGAAGTTTTGGAGAACGAGCTTCAGTGCATCATCTGCTCCGAGCTCTTCATCGAGGTGATTAAGTCCGTCGGCCACGCTGCTAAAAAATACAAGCAAAACGGATTCAAAAGCCAAATACAGCAATTATCACACAGCAATAAACTCTGAGGCTGTTCGACGAGATGCGTCAGTAATTAAGCACTTTACTAGTTTTCTCCAGGAGCCAAACGCGAAACAGAAAAGAACCTTTTTCCGATCCACCGTTTGTCTGCAGGCCGTCATCCTGAGCTGCGCTCACAGCTTCTGCAGTCATTGCATCAAGCAGTGGCGCAGAAAGAAGGACGAGTGTCCCATCTGCCGGCGGGCCATCCAGTCCCAGACCCGCTGCCTGGCCCTGGACAACTGCATCGACAGCATGGTGAAGAACCTGAGCCTGGACATGAAGTCGAGGCGGCAGACGCTTATTACCGAGAGGAAAGGTGAGAGGTGCGTTGACAACGGCGGTGCCGGTATCCGACCCGCCGGGCTGGAGTGCAGAACTTGTCTCATCTTCCCGGGTTGTGAGATTATCCTGCAGATGAGCCTCCCGTTGTCCCTTTTGGAGCTTCCTGTTCGGGAAGTCTCTCGTTCTCATGGTTCTTCCCGGGTTTTCCCGGTACACTGCTGCGTTGCTGCCGCCCCCGATTGCTGCGTCATTGAGCACAAACATGAAAAGATTGGAGCAAGAAATGGAGGTTTTCTTGTACTAAAAACACAAAGAAGAAGGAAAGCTTCAACTTTTTATTAAAGGATTAGAATTTGAAACTTAAACGACGGTATGTAGTCGACATGCGGATCACACTCGTATCGGACCGGGCTTACTGGCCGACGTGTGCAGCGTTCATCAGAGCGGTGAACTGTCCTCGACCCGGCGGCTGGTGTGCTGAAGCTCCTCGTGTGAGATAAATAGGCTTTTCAAGGTGTTTTAATCGGCCTAATCGATCGTTTTAAGAATACGCTTGTTGGTGGGGCGGGTGGTCCGGCGTGTGGAGCACAGGGGGGGTTTCAAACAGCAGGGGGCAGTAAAACGGTGCCGATTGGTTTGATGTTATTTTAAAAACGGAGGCTTGTTCTAAAGTGAAACGCAGTATTTAACACTGAAACACGGAGAGCGATTCTAGAACGCACACCATGTGAAGGCCCTTTCTGTCGCTGTTCCAGCTGACGCTGCTCAGGTGACGGTGATCCACGACGACGACAGCAGCAGGAGCAGCGACAGCAGCCTGGTGTCCATCGACAGCAGCCTGAGCTCCGCGGTCTCGTTGGAAACGGACACCAGCATCCACCTGGACTCCAGCCCGGACTACAGCGGCTACTCGGACCAAAGTCTCGACGGCTTTGAGGATTAGCGTTTTTTTTCTTCAGAGGGAGTTTGACGTTTATTTGGTGTTGATGTTCAGATAGAGACGTCTGGTCTCATCATGAGTCCCTTAACCAGATTTCCTTTTTGTAACGTTGTCGGATGTCTTTTTGTCTTTATTTACAACAAGAGGAATAAAGTTTTTTTCCGAAGCATTATTTATTACATCACATGTCATTTAGCGACTTACAATAAGTGCATTTCGACCAAAGCGCTTTTAAAGTCGCACGTTGTCCGAGCTTCAAAATGTTTGGTGAAGCACGACTCCATCAACCGAGACATGAACATCCATCAGCAAACCTTTGCTGTGAGAGAAGGAATCATCAGGTCCGTGTTCCTTTGTTGCAGCATCACTTAAATCAGTTTGAGGAAGGATGAGAAAGTTACAATGAATCTGTTACACGACACGGTAATGTAATGTAATGTAATGTAATGTAATGGTAACATGGCTTAAGCTCCGGATCAAATACATGATTAAGTCAAAGTATCTGCAAACCAGTAATGGACCATTTCTCTTAATCCAGAAACAACCTGCCGAGTCTAGTTTGCAAATTAGACCCAATTTTTAAAGAAATATTATTGGCAAAGTGGCTGTAAATCCAGCAAAGAGGTCAATGTTTTGTTCCCCCCCCGGGACTCAAACCGGCGCTGTGGTGCTTTGCTGAAAGGCTCCCGGGACGAACGTTAATCTCTCCTATCAGGCTTCATGACAGCCAGCCGGACGCTTTCCTCCCTTAACACACTGGGATAAATGTTCAGTGAATTCACTTCATGGTGACGAAGCATAAAATGAGCTGTAAGCTTTTTTCTTTTTTAAGTAGTTTCTCCCGTCAATCAAGCTTTGTATTAAATACAGCAAACAGTATCACTTCCAAGAAAGCAAAGTGTGAGGCTGCAAAGGTCAGAGCACCACGAGCTGAAGCCATAAATAATCACCACGCGTATTCATTACTCCGTGTGAGACGTCCTACTGCACATCAGTGGACCTCATGGAACCCACCAAGTACTCGGTTCTGTTATATTTCACCGGGTGAAGATAGAACAATTATTTCATTTGGTGAAAATATCTGTCTCAGTCCTTTCTAACAGGAGATATTACAGGATTTCATAGTGACAGAAGTTTCCTTGTATGTAAATGGTGGGAACAGAACGGATCCGTTGTTTTTCTACGTAACCTCAGCTGACTGCGCATCAATGAGCTGACGTTAAGGTCACAACCCCTGGCGTGTTTGGCGTGTTTGGCGTGTTTGTGAGTGCATTGGGAGGCCGCTCGCTCTCAGAGGGCGTCTGCCTCTCGTGCCGCGGCGGGCCGACACACGGCGCCCATTGAAGCCGGCCTACGAGCGTAGCGTGTGTCCGTCAGGCTGTGTTACACCAGGACGGCGTGATGGAGCCCCGGGGCCACAGTCGGGTCCCTCCGTCCAATCCTCCAGCCGACCGAGCAACCTTCTCATGACAGTTCCATCTCTCTCTCCCTTTGGGGCTTTTTGAATCTAGAATATAATCTGAAGACGTTCTTTAGTTACGTCATCATAACTACGATCTTCTACATCGAGACGAAAATGACTCGAGACTGTTGTGAAATCATTTAGTAAATCCTTGCACGCACATACAAGCCCCTCAAAGCTTTACTTCACAGCTCTGGGTCTATGGGGACAAACATGTGTGCCCCCCTTCTGAGGGGAGGGCTGCTGAATCAGCTCTCTGATAGAGACAGAGAGAGAGACACAGAGAGAGAGAGAGAGAGAGAGACACAGAGAGACACAGAGAGAGAGAGACAGAGAGAGAGAGAGAGAGAGAGAGAGAGAGCGTTGTTATTCATGATTGGAGGAGCTGGGAGAAAACACCTTGTTTACACCTAAACAAACAAACTGAGTTCCTGATCCTGAATTGATTGAATTATCAAAATTGATCTGTCTATCACCTGAACACGATGGTTTTCTGTTTGGTTGGGGAAAGAAACGTCACAGTTACTGTTTTTCCCTTAGTTGATATTTAATTTCATTCAGGATTCTCTTACTGATTTGTACCATTTTACATATTGTAAGCAGTGCACACATTTTGTGTTGTTGCTGGAAAGAAAGATGGATTCACTCCAATATGATTTTATCCAAAAGTTCATGGTCCATCTGCCAGCTGTTTAGATTCCAAATGTTCCTCACAGCACAACCAGGCCTCCTGCAGCACTAATGACAAAACTTAGTCTATAGTGACTAAAACCTTAGTGGAATAATTATAAGGCAGCCCAAATGTTGTGGTCTTCCCAGGGCACGTCTGTTTTATAACTATTATAGATACCAAAGTATGTATGTTAGGGATTCCTGGTTCTTAGAATCAATTAGTGTTTGGAAATTAGCAATTTATTTCTGATTGTATACATTTAATATGGCTAAGCCAGACAACATGCAACTTTCCCCGGATAAGTGTTCTAACTGTATTTGAATGATTATTACTTCCTGTGGAAAAAGCACATGACATGTCGGGCCTTGAGGTGCGTTTCAGAATGTCGGATTTTCCGATGTCCAGCGGGAAATGTACAACGTTACAGTGATCACGCAAAATATTGACAAGGGAACTGAATATTTCCCAACGTTGCGGTAGCGATAAACGCTGTAAATGCTGAAGGCTTTAACTAGTTACAGCCTGCTTATCGATGTGACCGACAAGGCGACCACAAGGCTGCGTGCTCATTATTTCCGAGGCCTCAAAAGTACACGTAGAGCTTCTGTTACCAAGGAGACCGCTGCCGCACCACAGGGACGTTAACTTCGTGTGCGTGTTATAAAACATACCAAGTGGACCACTTTATTCCACGTGAGCCAACGACAGGACCGGTAGCAGTTTAGTTAACGTTAACCTGTGTGAAGCGACCGCTAACTTCCTCTGGACGTTGGTTAGTTAGTTAGTTAGTTAGTTAGTTAGCAGCGTAGCTGCGTGACAATTACGACGTCCGTTTGCGATTCATTGAGGCGTTCAAGGGCACCTCGAAAATATCAACACTTCTTAGCGTGTCACTTTTAATGTGTAATTTGCTTATTTTTAACCAGAGGAGAGTGTAAAAAAGACCCTGCGACAATATGTCCAGACCGCCTTATTTTGGAGCCAAAGCGGA